>NC_067399.1:567639991-567794991 GCF_016432865.1 Antechinus flavipes
TGAAGTCCTTCTCTTAGTGTAGCATCACCCTCCCAGACATGCATAAGGGCAAAATGTCTGCTTCCATCCCACCCTACACATAATGTCCAGAACTAGCTAATTTTAAGACAGAAGTTGCTCCAGAGATAAGCTATCAAAAGGGAACCTTCTAAGGACAGTGAGCTTCTTTTTTTTTCCTGTTGTACTTTCCTTTTATTTTTATTTTTATTTTTATTTTTTTAAAATAACTTTTTATTGACAGAACCCATGCCAGGATAATTTTTTACAACATTATCCCTTGCACTCACTTCTGTTCTGATTTTTCCCCTCCCTCCCTCCACCCCCTCCCCCAATTGGAAAGCAGTCCTATACATGTTAAATAGGTTACAGTATATCCTAGATACAATATATGTGTGCAGAACTGAACAGTTTTCTTGTTGCACAGGAAGAATTGGAGTCAGAAGGTAAAAATAACGCAGGAAGAAAAACAAAAATCCAAACAATACATTCATTTCCCAGTGTTCTTTCTTTGGGTATAGCTGCTTCTAGGACAGTGAGCTTCTTGAGAGTAAAGACTTCTTTTTACCTCTCTTTGTATCCCAAGTGCTTAGCAAAGTGCTGGTACATAGTAGAAATATAATAAATACTCGTTCACTGACTGACAGAGAGCAAGGTATAATGGAAAGGATATTAGTTTTAGAACCTGGGTTGAAAAATGCAGGTTCAAGTCCTAGTTTGGGGATTTAATATATGTGACTGTGGGCACGTCGTTTAAATGTTCTGTACCTCAGTTTCCCTATCCATGAAGTTGTATGATAATACCTGTAACATTTACCTCACAGAATTATTATGAAAATCAAATCAAGAGATATATAAAGAACTTAGTAAAATCATAAAGTACTAAATATTGTGTTATTACCACCAGCATCATTGTAAGATGGCAAGAGGCTGCTAGGTAGTCCGGGAGATAGAGTGATGAGTCCTGAATAGGGAAGACTAGAGTTCAAATTCTGCTTCAGACACTAACTGTGTGATCCTGGGCAAATAACTCCTATCTGCCCCAGATTCCTTAACAGTAAGAAAGAGAATATGGAGAACACTTTTCTCACAGGGTAGTTATAAGGATCAAATGATGTGTTTATAAAACTCTTCCTTAACACAGCATCTGGCACAAATAGTTACACACTAAATGCTTATTCCCTTTCCCCTTCCCCCCCACCTCAGACCATCTCTAATACTCTTAATTTTCCTCTGAAGATTTCCAGAGCTATATTTAAATTATGTGACCATCCAGGAAAGCAACCATCATGGAATCACTGTAGGCTACTATTGTATCTTTCACATACTACCTGGCCACAGCCCTACGCTGTTAGTGAGAAACTTGGAGCTGTAGAGGAGATGATTGATTAATAGCAAAGTCAGGAGCTGAATCTAAGTCTCCGATGTGTAGTCATGCCCAGAGAGCCACACTCTTTTTCCACTTTCTACCAACGAATTCAAAGCACACAAATATAATCTCATTGTTGCTGTTGTTCAATAATGTCCAATTCTTTGCGACCCCGTAGACCCTACTGCCCACAGTGGTTCTCCTGGCAAAGATACTGGAATGGTTTGCTATTTCCTTCTCCATTAAGGCAAATAGAAGTTAAGGGACTTGTGCAGGATCACACAGTATCGGAAGCTGAATTTGAACTCAAGTCTCCCTGACTTTCGACCCAGCTGCCTCCTAGGTGAAGGATGTTGACATAAATCCTGTTGTCTCTTGAATACAATCAATTGGCAAACATCACCTATGTGGCAGGTACTTGGCTGAATGCTGGGTATACAAAAAAGAAGCAAAAAACAATTCCTGCCTTAAGAAATTTACTATCTAATGGGGAAAACAACATGCAGATAAAGAGAGGGCAAGAATGGTAATCTTCCTTTCACAGATGGATAAATGGGGGCAAAAAGAAGTGATAGTGAATTTTTGACTGAGCTAGGATTAAAAATTAGGTCTCTTAAGTCACATGCAATGAGGTTTCTACTAGATTGTACTTTGGGATTTCTTGCTTTAGAAAGACTGACAAAAGGGACAGGAAGATTAGCCTATGTGACACTAAGAAAGTTATTTGACCTTTGGAATTCTGCTTTCTCCATTATCAAAATGAGAGCGTTAATTAAGTCTCTAAGATCCTCTCAAACTGAACATTCCATAATTCTCTGTAATACAAAGAAAAAGAGAATTTCTCTGCCCTTAACCCTGCCTGCTGACTTCCCTGGCTACCTTTCAGTCTCACCTAAGAATCCTATCTTTTACTGGAAGCTGTTCTCAACTCATTTAGATTCCAGTGCCTTCCTCGGTTAAGTATTTATTTATTTATAGAAATAATTATTTATCTGCTTGTTTTGTCTATATTCAATTACATGTTATCTTCCCTATTGATTGTAAACTCCTTTAGGGAAGGGGCTAGTTTTTTTAACTTCTTTTTTGTATCCCCAGCAATTGGCATTGTAAATAGAAAACAATAGATGTGCAATAAATGTTTTTTGAACGATTGACTGCATTCAGGAGTATGCTAGAACCAGCTCCAACTCCTTTGTGAGAACCAACTTTTAAATTTTCAGTGTGAGCATTCATACCTTAGAAATAAACAATCACTACAAATCAAGGCTTGATTTATTATTTCATTGATTGTCTAGATTTAAGAAATCATTAATAATGCTGATTAAACTTAAAATTGAGGGTGCCTACATTTTTATTTCCCAGAGAGTTGATTGTTAAACATTTACCAACAATCTCTTGTACTGCTCAATCATTGCTTGAGTTCAAAGTATTAGAAAGCTGAGAATGAAGTAGCCAATCACCATACTAGAGGCTTGATCACTGTGAGTTAACATCCCAACAACAATAATAATTATAATTATCATAATAACTTCACTTATCAAGAGCTTTAAGATTTTCAAACTGCATGTCATCTACAATTTTATTTGAGCCTCACAACCTCTGCCTGTACCCCTCCAAAGCTAGCTCCCAGACCCTAGACCAAAGCTATAAATTAGTCAGGTGAATGCAGTCAGGCCTGAAATAGAATTCCCTTAACTTTATTTGAAAAACAAACTTTGGAAATTCAAATGTGGGTGTGAATATTACTTTAAGGGTTTATAAAGTGACATACAGACTCACCTGTCAAGGAGCCAGAATCCGAATGCCGGTTTTAATTACACCGAATATTTTACTTTCTTATGCAGAGGCATAATCAATTATCTTATTTAAAGGCATTACGATAATGTGTGTGTAAAATGGAGCCATTCCCTGTATTGCATTAGATTCTACTAATTATAGGAGAATGTTTGGAGCTAAAATGTCAGCCTGTCATCTGGATGGCATGTAATTCAGGATTTGCATTCACAGACGTGAAGGGAACTCTGACAAAAATTGCATTCAGCCTTTCACTCGTCTGGACTCCATCTCAGTGGCTCCAGAAGCTACAAAAGAGAGCTGATCTTTGCTCTTCCCAACATACTGCTCTTCCACCCCCTTCCATGTGCCATGCAATTCCTCTCCTATTTTCAGCAGAATGATGGGAGAAGATGAAATGATGGGAAAGAAGTTGTTAGGGAAAAAAAAACCAAAATCCCTCCATCCTCTATTTCTTCTTTTTCCAGAGGGTAAAGACTCCTGAACCAGTCTAGGAGGTATTCTAGCTCTTTAAACCATCATCTTTCCATTTTCCTGAAACTTCTTGCCAACCTAGGGGCAATAACAATGGTTTGCCTTGAAATTCTCCCTCCTTTTAGCATTATTCTTTGTGGGAGTTTTTAGGGTTTAGACAATGGTCAGTCTTGAAACTCTCCTTCCCCTTAGCACTAATCTTAATGAGGCTTAAGAAGCCTCTAGGGTTTGGACAAATGTTGTCCATCCTCTTAAAAAGGAGGACATTCAGTGTTCCTGTTTGAGATCTCCAACAAAGAGTTCTAAGAAGAGTGTCACCTCCCAAGGTAGCCCATTACACTTCTAGAAAGCTCCAATTATTAGAATTATTGCCCTTGGCATCAAGCCTAAAGTTACTTATTTCTGAAGTTAATAGGATCATATATTTAAAGCTAGAGGGCACCTTAGAGACCAACTCCATTTTCTTCATTTTACAGATGAGGAAACTGAGGCACAAAGAATTAAAATAACTTGCCCAGAATAACACATCCAGTAAGCATCTGAGATGGAATTTGAACCCAGATTTAAATTCTAGCACCATATATCCTGCACCACTCTGCTGCTGCATCACTCTTGATTCTGTCCTCTGGAACTAAACAAAACAAATCTAGTCGCTTTTCCACCGGAAAATCTTTCAAATACTTGAAGAAAGTCATCATCTTCCTGCAGGGTCTTCTCTTCCTGAAGCTAAATATGACCAGGTGTTTCAACAGATCCTCATATGGACTCAAGGAAGCATCTTGGTAGTTCACCCCTGAATGCTCAACAGCTAATGATTACCCTTGAACTGTGGCACACAAAACTGAGCATAAAACTGTGTTGAGATCAGCAGTGTGGAATATAGAGTACAGCAGAGTACAGAGCTATGCCCAAGATTGCACCAGTTTTTTTGGCTGCTATGTAATATCACTGACCCCTTCATCTCAAGCCCTGAAGAAGGTACGGGCAGATAAATCTTTATCTTCCTTGCTCTCATGAATCATCTTGCCTTGATGCTCTCTCCAGGTCATCTGTTTCTTATGACAGGTGAATGAAGCTCTTTTACTTTGAGGTTTATTTTAGAAAGAAGTTCTGAATACATTGAAAGCCAGCATAGTTCAGTAGCCTCAGAGTCACCTTTTTCATTTGGAGAATAAAAGCAAATTCTCCACTGCATTGCAAAGCAAAAAAAAAAAAAAAAAAAAACCAGGACTGGGGAGAGGAAAGAAGGAAATTAGTTCTAGTTTAACATCACAACTTGTTAACTTTGTTACCTTAAGCAAGTTCCAAAGTCATTGGTCTCCAAGTCTCAATTTCATTATCTATAAAATAGGAATTAATAATAATAATAATAATAATAATAATAATAATAATGACTCTGCTACCTACCTCTTGGGGTATAATTACTTTATAGAAAATAGGGGAGATATAAATGTAATGTGTCAATACCTTTATCTTCATCTTCCTCTTCTTCCTTCTCATCATCATCAATAGAGATGCATTCTCCATCTATATCTACAATTTTCCATTTCAACTCCAGCTGCTTTTTAGCTTTTCAATATACAGACCTGCCAAAAACTTTTGTGGCCCAACTACCTGGTGTTTCCAGTCCCCTGCCTGATTCTTTGAATTCTTTTTAATCTTTTTTTTGAACGCTTCTTTTTGTGGCCTGATCCAAGAACTTGTCCACTAGCTGGAGTTGTATCCCACTCATCAAAAGATAGAGCCATAGGTTTGCTGCCTACATGTTCGTTACTTTAAACAACACATGATACCATTGGATTCTCTTCTAGGACCCTGGTATTGTTTATCAGAGTACTAGAATCATGGAATTATTAAACATCAAATCTAATTTTATGGAGGAAAAACCTGAGATAAGAAGTAGCTAAATGGTTTGCCCAAGACCGTAAGTCAGTGGCAGAACCAATAAATATTAGAACCTAGGTCAGTTGACTCTCAATCCAGTGTTTCTTAGACTGTATCACATTGAATTCCATGGATAGCTGAAGACTAGGCAAGGTTAGTGATTTCTGCCAAACCTGCTACCTACTGAGGAAAGGCAAGAGTGGGAGGTCTATGGTGAGTAGTCTCCTATGAGTAGTCACCAATATCTCTGCAACGGCAGCCAAGGTGTCCATCTGGCCAATTGTGGGAGGCGGCTCTCCACCCAGCATGCCTACCTCTCCCTCCAAAAGGTCTAAGGTTCCCAGGCAATTCTGATGAGATGATACAGCTGCCCACCCCACCTTCCCACTCTCCTTGTCCAGTTTGGCTCAGGCAGGCAGCATAATGCAGGGCTGAGAACTCCCTAGGATCCCTAGGATCCATTAAGAAGCTGATTAAAATTTGATGCTCCCATTTAACACCTATTAGCAAATTCAGTGCTCTCCTGCAGAGGGAACTTGGAAGGGGGAGGGGGACCTTCCCCAGTTCCCAACAGCACCCTGAGTGCCAGGGTGGCATCCATTAGCTAGGAGGAGAGAGAATGGAGGTGGACAGGGGGCCAGGGAGAAGTGAAGGAGGGAAAGCAAATACATTCCTGCAGTAGACAAGGACCTATCTACTTCCAAGTCATGCTTCTTAAGCACAACAGGGAAGCTAAAGGGTCTGTGTTTGTCTAGCACACAATTTACTCACCCCACTGGGCAGAAGTAGGATGAAAGATAGCCTAAGGGCAGAGATGTAAACCTTGGATCACAGACATGATCCCTCTGAGAGATCAGAAGTCATTCAATAATAATAACATTATTATTACTCACATTTCTACAGTGCTTTGAGATTTATAAAGTTCTTTTTTTCACAACAATCCTTTGAGATGAATTGCTTTCATCTTTCACATCCGTGCCCACTTCTTTACTCACACAGCAACCACCCACTCCACCTCCCTGGGCCAAGACCTCATCACCTCTCACCTGGACAATTTCAATAGCTTCCTAACTGGTCTTTCTGCATCCTCATTGCTTTTTCTATTTTGTCAAGTTCATTCCTCTCTTTTTTTTATGACAGTTAAACTATCTAAGAAAAATGAAGAATTTTATGGTATCCCTGGTTTCCTTCACCATCCCCATTCTATCCCCCACTACCACCACTCCAACCTCCCCACAGCAGCAAAATTATTATTACAAAAGTGCAGGAACATCATTCCCGTACTCAAGAAGCTTGGGAAGCTCCCTATTGCCTTTAGGATAAAATAAAAACATTATTTGGCATGTAAAATTCTTCACAATCCTGACTAATTTCAAATCTCTTTCCTTTGCATACTCATATTCTAATCAAATTGACCCACTTGATTTCCTTATATGTGGCAATCTCTCTTAAACCTAAACACACAAGCTGCCTACAAAACCCAAAATACTTCCCCTCTCCAATGTTGTCTTCTGGAATCCTTCTCTCCTTTAAGCTCTGGTCACAGCCACCTTTTATGTATGGATTTTGCTGATAATTTGCCCCACTTGTTAGTGCTTTCCTCCAACCCCACTTCCCTGAAATAACTACAAATTTTAGTTGGTAAATAGTATCTACTTATTTTGGGAAACTATGCACCATAATGGATAATAAAATGGACCAGAGACATCTGAGCTTAAGTCCTGCCTCTGACACATACTGGTTTTGTAGCCCTAGACAAGTTACTTAATCTTTCAATGTTCTAATCTAAGAAGGTTCTCTCTCCACTAGTAGATTGTTTTCTTATCAAGAAGTTCCTTCTATCAACGAAATCATAGAGATGGGAGCATGATCCTATTTGTGTAGCATGTTATTTCTTCCCAGGTGTCTGCAAAGTCTTTGAGAGCACAGATTGTGGTAGCAAAAAATTTGAAATTGAAAGGATGTTCCTCAATTGGGGAATGGTTGAAAAAGTTGTAGTATATGAATGTAATGGAATGCTATTGTGCTATAAGAAATGACAAGGAGATATATTTCAGGAAAACTTGGAAAGACTTAGAACTAGTTGTAAAGCAAAGTGAACAGAACCAGGAAAACATTCTACATAGGAACAGTTACATTGTAAGATCAACTACAAATGACTTAGCTATTCCAAACAATACAATTATGTAAGATAATTCCAAGGTTTCGTGAGGAAAATTGCTATTCACATCCAGAGGAAAAAAATTGATGAAATATGAATGTATCTCAAAGCACACTTTTCACTTTATTTTTTTTTCATGATTTTTTTTCTTTTGGTCTGTTTCTTTTTTTACAACATGATTAATATGGAAATATGTTTTACACGATTGCATATATGTAGTCTATATCAAATTGCTTACCATCTTAGGATGGGGGGAATGAGAGAGAAGAGGGAGAATTTTTGTAACTCAAAAAATTTTAAATGAATGTTTAAATTTGTCTTTCTATTTAATTAGAAAAAAATAGAACACTATTTTTTTTAAATTATAAGAAAACAGAGCTTTTCAAAAAGGACTTTTATCTTTACCTCTAGAATAGTACATACCAATCATAAATATTTAATAAACAAATGCTTGTTTAATCGAAATGAATTATTTTCCCTATTTTATGATAAAACTGAAGCTCATTGAGACTGAGTAATTTTCTCAGTCTCCTACTGCTAATTAATGTCAGAGCTGATACTCAAACTCAGTTTTCCACATCCCGAAATCAATGCTTTTTCTACTTTGTCAAGTTCATTCCTCTCTTTTTTTATGACAGCTAAACCATCTAAGAAAAATGAAGAATTTTATGGAAAAGGATGTGATCAAAGATCAAATAAAATAAAAACAAAGCATTGAGTCTTTTTTTCCTTGGCCAACTAAGATAGCTCACTCCCACAGCTTCTAAAATGGAATTGAATCTGAGAAATCCTCCAGAATAAGTTTCATCTGTGGATAGAAAATGTTGAATTTGGAATTGAAGGGTGCTTAATCCATACATGCATATAGTGAGCTATCCAATAAAAGTGTATTTGCTCAATCAATTGATAAAATATTTATTGAGCTCCTACCATATTAGGGATTCTCATCCCAAGCTCCATGAACTTTTAAGAAATATTTAGATAGCTGGGTTTTGGTATAATTGATTTCCTGTGTAATCCTACGTATTTTATTTCATGCATTTTAAACCATATTCTGAGATGTCCGTAAGTTTTACCACACTGCCAAAGGGGCCCATGACATTAAAAAAAAGTTAAGAATCTCTTTAATTATATGTTGCTGCTGTTCTAAGGCATTATGGGCAAAACCCTGAAGAGTTTATAATCTCTTTGGAAAAACAAGACATTTCAAGATTACAAAGAGATAGCAAAGCAAGACAGTGTATATGTTCCAATACTGTGAAACAAGGAAGATGGATCTCTGTGAGAATTTTATATTAATAGGGCTCCAGAAATAATGAGACACAAAGAGATATAAGTAACTGATAGTAGCATGGGACTTCTAGCTTGATCCTGGCCAACTACAAATGTTGCGATGTCTCTAGATGTCTGCATGTGATTACAGCCCTGAAGGAGTGATGATCAGTATAAGATGAAATGGTCATGCAGACTTCTGTGAAGATCAGTCTTTGACCTACATTTTAATGCACACACACACACACACACACACACACACACACACACACGAAAGCACTCATGTAGTCAGAGAGTATAGCATAAACCAAGGCACAGAGTGTGTTTGGGGATTGCTAAAGAAACTAGTCTGTCTGTAACAGAAAATTTATGTGAGAGAAAAGTAGGAGAATAAGTTGGAAAAGAAAGTATGGGCAGGATTGTGGAGAGCCTTGAATTTCAGGCTGCAGGAGTTTGGACTTTGTCCTGTAAACAATGAAGACTTACTGAAGGCTTTTAAGGGGTTTGAGGAGGTGACAAGAAGAGTATTTTAGGAAAATGGATTTGGCATATGTGGACAAGATAGACTCCTGGTAGAAGGTAGATTTTATATAGTCATGTGCTCTTTTCTATGTGGGGCTGTAAGGTAAACAAATTCAAATTCAACAAACATTTATTAATTATTACATGAAAAGTATTCTGCTAGGTTCTGAGAGAAACATAAAGTTTAGGTAATAGATAGCATTTGTATAAAGTATTAGTTCTGTAAAAGCACTGTAGAAATGTAATCTCATTTATCCTTAAAACAAGCCAGTGAAGTAGGAATTGTTTTTATTCCCAGTTTACAAATGAAGAAATTGGAGGCAGATAACAGTTAAATGATTTGTCTCTGGCAACATTTGAACTCAGGTATTTCTAAGTCCAAGTCCATTGTTTTTCTCATAAAATGGAGATAAGGAGAGTTAAGAAGGAGAGAAACATGCAAAGGGGGAGGGACCTGACAAATCACTAGAGCACTAAACTAGAGAGCATCATATATAGATATATATGTTCATGTGTGTGTGTGTGTGTGTGTGTGTGTGTGTGTTGAGATAACTAAAGAGTTCCTTGAACAACTACATCCGTCTCTTTGAGAAGTTTCTTTGACCGTCTTCTCTCACATAATATTAGCCCATTGTATCCTACTTTTTCTCTCTGTACTCTTTGAAATCTGTCTTCCCCCAAATCTCAGACAATATCAAACTATGACTGATATTCCTCTCTTCTCTAATATAACTGTAACAGAGTTATTAGAAACAATAACTTCAGTAAAGTTCCAGATAACCACATAAATCATCGGGATTTCTATATGTTACCAACAAAGTCTAGCAGCAAAAGATAGAAAGAAAAATCCCATTTAATCCTAGAGAATCAACTAAAAAACTACTAGAAATAATTAATAACTATAATAGAGTCATTAACTCGCACCCTAGTGAGAACACCCAGTGGACCTACAATTTATATTTCAACAACCAGTTCTTCCTCATTAATCAAAGCCAAGTCCAAAATAGTAACTCCTTGTCACTTATTCCACCTTTTGAAAAAATGATTTTATTATGAAGACAAATCATTAATTTATCTCTGTTTTTGGCAAAGAGAGAGCTCTAGTTTATTTGCAAATAACTGAGGTTTCCCAATCACAGTACTAGACATTTGCAGAGAGCCTCATATAATTCTTCTTCATATCTAGGTAGTTTCTAGTAGGCATCAGGCAACAGGCATTTAAGTACTGACTTTGTGGTAGACACTATCCTAATTGCTAAGGATACAAATACAAACAATTAGAAAAATAATCTCTGACCTCAAGAATTCTAAAACAACACAAAAGGGAGTTAAAAAGGAAGTGGGAGAAGGATGGAGGAAGTTCCCATATTCAAGCGTGTAGGCAATCTGGAAAAATCAGAAGTAGAGCCAAGAATTAAGGGATGAGTCTATTTGTTCCCAAATGCATCAATAGAAGTGGATAATTGGGTTTGAGAAGTCTTTGGAGGCTTTCTTTCACATCTAGAATACTTCCTTATTATTCGTATGAAGTCAACACATAGATATCACAATATTCTTCAACAGGGAGCAACCAACCACCATCACTCTTCTCTCTTCTTCTCACCATCATTTTATGTCATCTCACTTGGGAACACTTCTGAATTCACATCATAATTCTCTAAAACACCAGAAGCATCCATCTACTTTATGAGACAGTCTAATACTGCTTTCTAAGGGAAAGGCCTCAAATTATTGCTCAGCTCCAAATGGTCACCAGTCCTTCTTTTTTCATCTCTTTCTCTGTATTACATTCTTTCATCCTATAATGTCAGGAAGCAGGTTAAAATTTCCTTCTGCCTTTGAGAAATTGGAAAAACATTTGGGATAGTTCCTCTGAGGAATGAAATGAAGAATTGGTAAAAACAGAGGGAAAAAATTGCCAAGTAGCAGTGAGGGCCTAGCTCAGTTCATGAATCAAAATATAGTCTAATGGAAAGACGTGTTCTGGTGTGTGTGTGTGTGTGTGTGTGTGTGTGTGTGTGTATGTGAAATGTAGGGTTTAAGTTGGTCTTAGTATCAAATTTTGGGAAATTGACATAAGAAAATAAAGATGTGAGAGACAAAATGGCATGATGACTAAAGTGTTTCTATGTTCAAATCCTGTCTCGAACATTTATTATATTTTGATCTTCACTAAGTCATTTAATTTATGTGAAATTTGGTTTCCTTATCTATAAAACAGGAATAACAATAGCATTTATCCCTCAGGGTTGTTGTAAAGATCAAATAAGATAATGTATGCAAAGAGTTTTAAATGTTTTGTAAAAATCAACTATTGTTATTACTGTTATTGTTATCCTTATTCCTTTAAAAAATCTTAAATTCCTTGAGGCTGTGATTATGTTGCTTTATACATTAAATGATAATTTCTCAAATCCTAATCTCTCAAATGAACTCCAGGCCTGAAAGTCTACCTTCTGGACATTTCCATGTATATGCCCTCTCAATTTCTACATCTCTACTTCCTCTCCTTTCTCTTCTTAACACTGTATAATCTGGCCTGAATCCTTATCATTTAACTGAAAGTGCTCTTCCCAAAGTAATCAATGATCCCTTAATTGCCAAATCTAATGACTTTTTCTCATTCCCCATTTTTCTTTACCTCTCTTTAATTTTTGATACTTTTGAGCATCCTCTTCTCTTATATATACTCTTCTCTCTAGATTTTTGTAATACCTCTGATCTTGGTTCTAGTTTTTTCTACCTTTCCTTCATCTTCATCCACTATGAGTGTTCCAGTGTTTTGTCCTGGGCCCTCTTCTCTTCTCCCTTTATATTTTATCACTTAGTGCTCTCATTAGCACCCATGGACATATTTATCATTTCTATGCTGATGCAAATCTACTTATCCAACCCTAACCCCTTTGCTGAAAGCCATCTGCCTTTTGGGTATCTTAAGCTGAATGTCACATAGACATTTTAAATACAACATGTCCAAAACCGTTCTCTTTACCCCACTAACTTCCATCTATCTAACATACAACCATCCTCTCAAACATCTGAGCTCACAGTTTAGATATCAGCCTCCATATCTCTCTCTCTCTCCTTATATTCAATCTGATGCAAAAGCCTATCAATTTCACTTTCACAATATCTCATATAAACACTCCCTTCTTTCTTCTGACACTTTCGCCACTCTGATGCAGGTCCTTGATACCTCACACCTGGATTGTTATAATAGCCTGCTAGTTGATCTGCCTGCCTCAAGTCTCTCTCCCCACTCCAATCCATTCTCCATATAGCAATTAAAGTGATTTTCTTAAAATGCAGGTCTGATCATGTTACCTTTCTACTCAATAAACTCCAGTAATTTCCTATTGCCTCTAGGAGCAAAAACAGAATGCTCTGCTTGATGTTCAAATTTATAATCCATCCCCCTCTTCCTTTTCCAGCATTCCTACTCCCTAATTTTTGTTACTCCCTAACATGTATGATTTGATCCAGTGACATTGATCTCTTAACTGATCCATGGACAAGATATTCCATCTTTCAGCCCTAAGTATTTTCTGTGTCTGTCCCCCAGGCTAATAATGCTCTCTTTCCTCCATTTCAACTACTGACCTCCTTGGTTTCTTTTAAGATCCAACTAAACCCTCATCTTCTACAGGAAACCTTTCCCAATCCCTCTTAAATCCTAATGCTTTCTCTTTTGTTTCCTATTTATCTTGTGTATAGCTTGCTTTGTATATATTTGTTTTGCATATTTTCTCTCCCCTTAGATCATAAGCTCCTTGAGAGCAGCAATTGTTCTTTGTCTCTTTTTTGTATCCACAGTGCTTAGCATAGTGCCTGGAACTTAATAAATGTTTATTAAAGAATGAATATCCAATCACTTATTAAGTCTCCTTTCACAACTTCTCTCAAATCTGGCCCCTTCTCTTCAGTTGAATGGACTATCCCTAGTAAAGGCTGTGAAGCATATTGGAACCAAACCTACACTTAGAGGAAGGGGTCCTGCATTCAGAAGCTAACCCTGCTATTTAATAAATGTCATTTCATCTCCCTGTCCTTCTATTTCCTCATTTTACAAATGAGGAGATTATACTCAACGACCTTTAAGGTCCTTAATATAGTCTATAGTCCTCTAATAATAAATCTCTAAGGTTCCTTCAATCTCTAAATTCTGTGATCCTCAGGAGCCTTCATATATGTATGCCAATTTCTAGCTATGTCTCATAGTAATAGATTGTATAAATCCAAATCAAAGTTTTAAGTGAAATTATGATCTAAAATTTTCTCCTGGTCCATGTGTATTAGGGGAACAAATCCTAGGAAAAAATGTGTTTTTCTTAATTCTGGTTCACTTATAAGAATGTTTTTTAATTAAAGAATTTTATTTGCTAGTTTTTATCATGCTAATCACTACAGATAAGGGCTTCACAGTTTAAAGTATTAATAATAAGCAATAAGTCAACATTTCTTGAAATAATAATACATTTCTATAACATTTTCTAGTCTACAAAAGCCTTTTTTCTCAACACCACTGTGAAAAGGAAATATAAATATTGCTACTTTACAAATGAGGAAACTGAGCCTTAGAGAGATTAAACTTAAGCTTTTTTTCTCCCCAGTTACATGGCAGTAAATGCTAAACTTGAGATTGATACCCCTATTCTTTTGCCTCAAAGCCAAGTATTTTTTTTTTCTTTCTACTACAGTCTTCTTTCCTATAGTTCTTTTTTTTTTTAAACCAGGACTTTAGAGTCTAGTCTCAGCACCATGGAGAGGTAATATTATTTCCACTTTATAGATTAGGAAACTAAGATTAAATATACATAAGCAATGCATTGAATATGGGATAAAACAAGAATTAGAATCTAGGACTTCAAGTTCTTCCTGTATTTTCTCTCATCTTGCTCCTGCTGGGCTCCACTTGAAAATTACCCCTTCTTAATGAAAATAGTCTTACTGACAGCATACATTCTTGTTTCACTGAATTTTAAATCTTTGATAGGATTTAAAGCTAGAAGAAACCTGGTTCTTTTCCATCATCCCCAGCTCCTTTTCCTATAATCTCATTCCTAATCATTTCTTATATTTATTCCAAGTTTCAAATCCAATTCCAACCACTCCTGACTCTCAGGCATCAACTGGAAAGCTGTGTTTAAAAGGTCAAGCTTCACAAAGATTTCAAAAAAAAAAAAAACCCTATTTAATATAATCAGCATAACCAGTTTTTAAGCCTAAAGTCAATAAACCTAATAGTCAAAGTGAAAACTATGCATGCTTTCATAAGCATTGTGTGATTAAAGGGCGATCTGGGACTTCAAGAATACAGGAAATATCTCCATCAAGAAACAGAATTTAAACTTTAAGAATCAATGCTTGAAAATGGCAACTGAAATCCATTTAAAGAGGAGCAGTAAGAATGAAAAATGAAGAAACTGAGTGGGTCCCTTACCCCAGGACAGGGCTGAGTCATTCATTACCATAGCTCCTTAATGACTCTTTCAGTGTTAGAGAAATCAAATCCTGGAGCCACTAGCAGATGTCATGCCAGAACCCTGCTCCACTTATTCCTAGCTGCTCCCTCAAAGTCATTGCTTTTTACCAGACAACCATCTCCAAACACTTAGACTGGACTGTGGCATCTGGACCATATTTTCATGCTTGGGTGCCATGAATGAGGATAGATGTCATATCCCCCACAGTTTGGCTTTTGAGAATTCTTCTATCATTGAATGGAAATGTTGAATAGCACATTTTACAGCATAGTGCTAGTATTGGAAATTTATTTTGGGGATTCAACATCCTCTCTTTGTTAGACATGCTCAGACCAAGGGGATTGTGCTGACCACATGATGGATTTGGATCATACAACTGTCTAAAGGAAGATAAAAGAGAGCTCTGAGAGTCCCTCCCATAGCAACAATAGTTGGATTTGAAAAACACACTTAATTTTCACAATTACTTACTAAGTACCTATGTATGTGGCACTGTGCTAGACATCTAGAATATGAAAACAAATGATAAACAAACCTTGCTCCCACCCAGAAGCTTATAAGCTCCTTGGGAGGAATGGATCTCAGCATGATCAAAGAGAGTAAATTCCAATGTAATTTGAAGGAAGAAACGAGTAAGCACAAAAACTAGATTGATCAGGAAAGACTTATAGAAGGTGGCATCAAAGTCAAGCTTTAAAGAAATTGAAGGACTCTGTCATTTCTTAAGAAATAGAAGAGAGATATTAAGCTTCTCTGAACCTGATACGGATCCAAGGCTACAAGTACCTGAACTAATTCTTAATAATAACAACTTATTTGCATAAAATGCTTTATAATTACAACATTTTTGCATACCTTATTGTTTTTCTCAACAAACCTAAGACCTACTGAGGGCAAGTATTACTATTTTTACTTTACAGATGATGCATCTAGGGGCCAAAAAAATTAACTGGTTCACTAAAGACCATTCAACTAATAAATGGAAGAATCCAGCATGATCTCCTATTTTCTAACTTCCAGCTATAAGGATTGACTCTACTACAATTCAATGTAGTATGCCTTTCTCGGTTGTATGTCCCTATCTTTTTTATACAGGAGTTTTTTTGAGTAAGTATGTTATTTTCTATACTGCTGTGAATAGTCTTCCACATAATTACATCAATCTGGATTATTTTAGATTGTATCTATCAAGATGTCAGAGATTATATCCATTGAACTCTTTTCTATGTTCCTCAGCACAATACTGTGCTTTTCTAATGAGGATGATGATGGTGATGGACATCATGATGATGGTCAATCTGTCAATACTTTTTCTTTGTTAAAAAATTATTCTAAGAGATTTAGGGGAATGCTCTAATAGAAAAGCCACTCATGCATTTCAGCTCTTTGGGACCAAATCATACTTACCATAGTGCAATCATCAGCAAGTGATATTTATTAAGCATCACTTGGAACTCTTTATTGAGTCCCATACAATAGGAGTAACGATGGTTCCTACACCTGAAACTTATATTCAAACTGGAAATAATGGACAGGCAACCTTAAACCTCTTAGGATAGGCTTTGTGGATGACTAGAGTGATGGGTAAGGAATCAAGATCTTATTTCTCTGTCCTTACCAAAAGGCTGCCTGGAAGAGGGAGGTCAAGTTTCAAACTAGAAGAATTGGGCCTATTCAAAGATTCAGTGACTTCCAGGTAAGTCTACATATTTTTATGGTCTAAATAAAGAACTATTAATTAATAATATCATATAATAATTATTATTACATAATATAATAAAATTAATTGCCACCAATTTCAAGTCTCCTCATGCTACACATCAACCCTGGCCTTACCTGTCAGATCAGTAGCATTTTGATAGAGTCTCCACATTCTAGTTATAAAAACATAATACATTTCTTTATCCAAATCATTTTCTATTGTCCACAGAGTTGTGTTGCTTTTTGGATGAACAGAAAGTGAAGCTCTGGGTCTGTTTCTGGAGAGGAACTGTTGGCCAGTCATGTTGGATTGTACCCATATTCTCTGCCTCTTGCTTTTCCTCCCTCTTCCCTTTTCATGCCTTCTCAAATGCTTCTCTTTCCTCTGTCTCCTTAGAGGTCCCCACAGGCATTTTGCACAGCGGGAGATAGCTCCAACAGTAAGCATTAGACTGGTTTTTAAAGGGGTGACAAGTTCTTCTTGAAGTTCAAAAGATCCAGCTAGGTAGGGATTGATGTGAGAGGATACACTTAGCTCCTGCACCTGTCTCAGAAAGAACTTTAATCACTTGCTGATTCTAGAAAGGAGAGGAATTCAATTTTATATCCCTTTAATTTTTAAATTGATTCTCTTAATTTCTTAATTACTGAAGTAGGTATTATTGGTTATAAACTATACTTTATTATTAATTAATAATAATATTAGCAATTAGCAAAATCTGCATTTTACCATCCAGGATTACTTGATTATATTTCAACCCTCAATCCTGAGGCTTACTTGGCTCAGAATATCTATCCTGTCCCTGCTCTTTCCTCTTCACTTTTGTACTTGCTCTTAGAGGGTGGCGAATGGAAGGGGATAAGCATTTATATAATATCTACTATATGCCAGGAATTATGCTAAGTGCTTTACAAATATTAAATCATTTTATGCTGACAACAGCCCTGGGAGGTCAGTAATGTTATCTCCAGTTTAGAGTTCAGGAAACTGAGGCAAACAATGTAAGTGATTTGCCTAAGATAATGACAATAATAACATAGCAGGCATCATGCTAGGCAGTTTGCAATTATGATTATTCCGTTTGCTCCTTACGCTAACCTTAGGTGCTATTATTATCCCCATCATAAAGATGAGGAAACAGAGGCAAATAGACATCAAATAATTTGCCCAAGATCATATAGCCATAGCAGAATTTGAACTCAGATCTTCCCTGACTCCAGGCCCAGTGCTCTATCCACTAAGCCACCTAGCTGCCTCTGGAATTCAAAGAGATCAACAGTATCACTACTTCTGATTAATCAATTGGCCTATTGTTCCACTTACTATCCTTGTGACTTCCCAAACCAAATAATGTGTCTGTCTGTGACTCCCCTAAATATTCTCTTTTATAATGTAATCTTCTTGAAGACAAAAACTGTCTTGCTTTTTATCCCTATTTTCTTAGCACAGTATCTGGCTGGCACATAGTAAACACTTACTAAAGGTTAGTTTATTCATTTATGTTGTCAAATAGCAAGTACCGTGGAGATAGGGGTGTAGGTAGAATGAGAAAGAAAGGTAATTATGTTAAAATAAAATCTTGGACTTAGAAGGGACCTTGGAAACCCCATACGGTTTCTCTCCTCCACCTTCCCCTTTCATAGATATGCTGGCACTCCAGAAAAGTCTTAGCCTATCTGATAATTCTGGACTTGAAAGGGCTAACTTCAGCTTATATATATTCCCACAGAATTTCTGGTCATATCTTGGTTTCCAAGTTCCTTCTCTGCAGCTGCATCTCTTAGATCTGTCACCAGCTAAGAACAAGTCTTAGGCAGCCCAGCTTCAATGATAGCAGATAGTATGCATGCACACAAGTGTGTATATATACACACACACTCTCTCTCTCTCTCTCTCTCTCTCTCTTTCTCTCTCTCTTTCTCTTTCTCTCTCTAACACTAACGCTAACACTAACTATGGGATCCTTCCACAAGTCTTTGCTTCCTTGTCTGCCAAAGGAGCAGAGAAAGAGCTCTAGAGTTCCTTCTAGTTCTAACTCCCAGGAACACATGGTCCTTTTCAGCTCCAACATTCAATAATTCTAAAAGTATAGATTCAGTAAGTAGATGGGTTCGAAAGAATCTATCTGAATCAATTCTGATGGCCATGGCTTTTTTCAACAATGAGGTGATTCAGGTCAACTCCTTTAGACTTGTGATGGAGAGAGCATCACCATCCAGAAAAAGGACTTGTTGGGACTGAATGTGGATCACAACATAGTATTTTCAATCTTTTGTTGTTATTTGCTTGCTTTTTGTTTCCTCTCTCATTTTTTTTCCTTTTTGATCTGATTTTTCTTGTTTAGCATAATAAATGTGGAAATACATGTAGAAGAATTACACATATTTAATACATATTGGATTACTTGCTAGCTAGAGGAAAAAGGAAGAAAAATGTGGAATATAAGGTTTTGCAAGGGTAAATGTTGAAAACTACCTTTGCACATATTTTGAAAATAAAAAACTATTCTTAATAAATGAATGAATGAATGAATGAATGAATGAATGAATGAATTTACAGTGTGAGAATTTATATCAAAAAAAAAATCCATCTGAGGGAACATGAGTCGGACAACTGGCCATTTTTGAACCTTCTCATTCATTCTCTACAACTAAGGCAAGGCCCAGGTAGGAGCTGGAAGAATCTTTAGGCTGAGCCGGAATCTCTCCAAGGCCTGGGACTGGGAGAGTCTCCCTGGGTGTGTTTGCTGCGTGGGGTTTGTAAGTAGCATTTGTCTAATAAAGTAATTTCTGAACATCTCACATCCCCTAATTACTTGTCACAATAATGTGATGCAGCTCCCCGCATGCTTGTTTTCCCCATGCCTGGCACAGAGCAGGAGCTACTGGGGTTGTGAGGCGGAGTTAAATATAGCCGCTCATTTACTCACCAGTTGTGTTGCTGGATTGCACAACAACATACGTCGCCACCCCAGACACACACGCCAAACACATGCACACGCGGGCTGTGCCTGACAGACACATGTCTGCTCATGTGGCTCCTGCTGAGTTGACCTGAATTCCAGTCTGGTTTCCCTCAGAATGTAGTATCTGAAAAGGCAGCATTGGTGAATGGATAAGGCCCTGGACTTGGAGCCATAAAGAGCTGGGTTTAAATCCCATTTCAGACACTCATAAGTTGTGCGGCCTTGGGCAAGTCACTTAATTTCTATATGCCTCAATTTCCTCATGTGTAAAATAAAAAACTTGCATTTGCTCACCTGTAAAGTTCCTCTCAGGCCTAATTCTATTGACAGAGCTAGAACGAAGTATTTATGCATACTAAGCCAGGTTAGAAAAGTGCAGATCTCTCTCCCATCCCTGCCACTGTGTTTAAAAATTCTTCCTCTGTGTTATTGTACAGGAGAAATAATAACTTTCAGTGTAAAACACAAAATGACTTTGTGCTACACAGAGGGGAATGTTCTGGTATTTAAAATATATTTTAATTTTTTTTAAATGGTGTCCTCTGGGTAGCTATCTGCCTCACCTACCCTGAATCCCAATTCTGGACAAGAAGTCTGTAAAGGTTGTAGAGAGAAACAGAAACTGCACCTATTTTTACAGGCAGGCCTATCCTGTAACTTTCCCTAAGCTCATTATAAGGTAAGAATTCTGTTTGTCTCCCATTGTTGCTCTCAGGGGCAGCAATATTGAATAATGAAGCAGGCAGAGTTTCCCCTCAACACTCTTTCATAACATGCCTTTAATGCTCCCTCTTCACTTTTCCCTTTAGTACTCCATTCAACAACAAGCATTTATTAATAAGCACCTTTTACATGCCCTTAGTTGTGCTAGGTTCCAGGGAGCCCAAAAGAAACAATTTTAAAAGTAGTCTTCCAGTTTTCAGAAGAAGAAATAAAGCTATATATAGCCACATGAAAAAAAAAATACTCTAAATCACTTGATTAGAGAAAAACAAAATAAAATAACTGATACTACCTTACAGCTATCAGACTGGCTAACATGATAGAAAAGGAAAAATGACAAATGATGCAGGGATATGAAAAAATGGGACACTAATGTAATGCACTAGTGATGGAGTTGTGAATTACTTAGATTTAGATTTATTTAGAATTATACCTAAAGAGTTATAAAAACATGCATGCCTTTTGACTCAATAATACCACTAGTAGGTCTATATCCCAAAGCTTTCAAAAAAAGTGACAAAGGCCTGTTTGCACAAAAATACTGATAGCAACTCTTTTTATGGTGGCAAAGAATTGGAAATAGAGGCCGTCAATTGGAGAATGTCTGGACAAGTTATGGTATATGATTATGACAGAATTCTATTGTGATATAGGAAATGACAAGCAGGTTACTCAAAAAAAAACTTGGGAAAATTTATATAAACTGATACAAAGTGAAGTGAGCAGAAGCAGAATAGTTTACACAGTAATATTGTAAGGATGATAAATTATAAAAGATTTAGTTACTATGATCAAGACAATGATCTGAGACAGTTCCAAAGGAGCCATGATGAAAAATGCTCCACCTCCACAAAGATAACTAATGAACTCTGAATGCAGATTAAAGCATACTTTTTAAACTTTATTTATTTTTCTTAAGTTTTTTTTGTCTTTGTTTTCTTTTGCAACGTGGCCAATATGGAAACATTTTGCATGACTTCACATGTATAATTGATATCAAATTGCTTTCTCAAGGAGGGGAGAGAGATGAAAGGAAGAAGAGAATTTGGAACTCAAACCAATTTTTAAATGAATATTTAAAAATTTACAAGTAATTGGGAAATATTTAAAAATATATATTTTTTTAAATTTAAGTCACTGCCTTTAAGGAGGTTACATTCTTCTGAAAGGATATAACATTACAAGGTATATAAAACATATACAAAGTAAGTGAACCAGTGAGGGGAAAGGAGAGCTTAACACAAAATGACATGTAATTGAATAGACAATCTGCAGTGTTCATCCATCAGTATATATCTTGGACAGACATTACAAATGAATAATGAACAAGAATGTCCAAAATGCAAAATTCTTTTAATGATCTCAAGCTTCTCCTCCAAAATAAAGTCAGTCTCTCTCTCTCTCTCTCTCTCTCTCTCTCTCTCTCTCTCTCTCTCTCTCTCTCTCTCTCTCTCTCTTCCTATTAAATGCTGAGAGTCTTCTGGTCTTACTCTGATTACCAGAACTCCCCACTGATAGCCCCTATGATCTTCAAACATGAGCTTGGATAGACTTCAGAAAGAGTGGGGAACAGAATGGTCTTGTCATGCTATGGCCCCATTGGATTACAAAGAGTCAGATATAACTGAACAACTGAACAACAACCAAAAAAAAGCTTTCTTTGTACCATTGTAACCCAATTAGACTTTCCTATTTCCTGTTTCCTTGGGACCCTTCTAGGTAATCTCAGCAGCAGCTGCAACCTACAATTTATGGGGAATTTTATTTTGGACAAAGTACTAGGTGAAACACCAGGGTCCCAAAGAGATATAACACAATCTTTAATGCTCCCATGTGGGACAGTGGAGAAAGTATTAAATTTGGAGTCACAGTCCTGAGTTCAAATCTTAGCTCTATAATTTGTTAAACTGTGTGATCCTGATAAGTCATTCTCTTCTAGGACTGTTTCCTCATCTGCAAAATGAGAAGATTGTACTAGAATGTTCCTGTGTTCCCTTCCTGTTCTAACTTTACAATCCTATAAATATACATTAAGAAACAATGGAAATAAAAATACTAAATAAAACACTATCATAATTCATAGAGGCAGAGATTCTAAGGAGGCTAGGGTTAATTAGACGAGGTTTCATGAAAAGGGTAAGACAACTAATTCTTTCAAGTGCCCTTGGAGGAAGGGCTTCTTCTTCTGTCCCTCATGCTGGAGTCTCATAATTTTTTCCTATAACTGCAAAATGTAATGATGTCTCCCCCTGACAGGCACATATTATTTCTAGTATCCTTTCAGGGCCAATTGTTCACAGCCCCAAATCCATCTATAGAATATACACATACATATACATACAGAAAATATATATAAATATATACACATAAACAGAATGTATGTGGAATATATGTACCTAGATATACATACACATAAAATGTATATATAGGTATGAAGACTATATATACACAGACACAAATACATATATAGAGAGAATATAATCCATATGTGTATTTTGCATATATTAGAATACAGATATAGAATATAATATTTGTATATATAGTCTATATATATTCTAAATATAATATTCTGTATCTATATTCTAAATCTATATAAAATATATACTAGGTATATACATTTTGGGTATATATACATATTATATATATATATTATATCACAATATATTCTGTATATATTCTAAATGTATATATTCAACATATATATATTGTGTATATGCAAATATATATTGTATCTATATATATTCTATCTGTGTATATATACATACATATACACATATACACACATGCATGCATGCATGTACAAAGAGTACGTTTACCTTTACAAAATCATTTTGACAATTACAGGCAATTGAAGTAGACACTGAGTCCCTGTTTAGCCAGATTAGTAAAATTTTACTTAAATTTAGTCATGGCTTGCCCTGGCTAGCATAATTTGTAGAACATCCAGTCGTTCGGTTCTTTCTTTTTTTTCCCAACTTATGTATGAGATTCAGTAGAGGGGAAAATTGTCATTTGCAGTCTTTGAACACTTCCCCTCTCACATACCTTCTGATTTGGATGCCTCTGGATGCCACATGAGACCAGCCATTCTTGGCCTGAGTCCTTCTTTCCCTGGCTACCAAAAAAGTCTTTGTGCTTTCTCTAGTGCCCCCTTATCCTAATGCTGTCCAAACTGATTTTGTCTTGCTTCTCACTCCTGTATAAACTGGGCTCTGATCCCCAGTTTGTAAGCCCAGATCAAGTAATATTGTTCCTCAGGCCTAACTCCCACTGGCCCTCCTAGGGACCAATCTCCTTTTAGTACTTAGATTTTACAGATCTCTCTTTCCCAATTCATTCCTATTCCAAATGTCCTCTGATTTCCACCCAAACAGCCTCAAGGGATTTCAACCTTCCTCTACTTTTCAAAATGAGACTAGATGTGATTTCTATTGCAGCATAGCTATTTCCCATAAACTTCTACCAATTAGCTCTAGTAATTATAATGCAGATACAGTCATTTAACACAGATACACGGAATGCAATTTCCTAATAATACCACAAAGATATCACAAACAAGCACATAAAATGAAGAGTGTTTTTTCCCTACAAATTTACTGATGTTTTAGAACTAGAAGTGACTTGGACCAGAAGAGACTTGTAAATCATACTTCATAGGTGACTGCCTACTTGGCCAAAACATATGGCCATTCCTGCTTCCAACAACATTCTGGCTCTGTACAAGTGACTTAGCTTCTTTGAAACCCAAACTCTTATCTTAAAAATAAAGATTGCCAAAAATTGGGGTGTGGAAGAAGCTTTTGAGGTCATCTTGTCCAACCCGTCATTTTTCAAATAAGGAAACTGAGGCTCAGAAATTGAAATGATTTGCCCAAGTTCACACAGATCTGGCAAAGGATCTATATTTCCTGACATTATACACAATTCCCTTTCAACTGATCATACTGATCCTGTGAACTTCTGTGACAGATCTGATATGAAGTGAATGATTGGTTTATAATCTTAGAGAGGAGTGTCATGTGGTTCAACCAAGTGGTAACACCTCCTTCGTCTCTGTTTCAATTAAATGCATATATATGTATGTAAAATGCGAAAAGTTTCAATTGAAAAATGCTACCTCCAAATGTCTCTTCTTATTTAGAAGTTTGCCAACTCCTACATTCCAAAGTTTTCCTTGTTTTATTTAGAGCCTGGATCTCCCTATCTTACTCAGGCTAGAAATACAGCATCCCTCACATGTTCAGTCCCACTTCTGATCAGCACAAAAGTTCTGACTTGCTGTTTCCAGTCTGGATCTGTAGTACCAGGCTCCCCCTCTAGGGAGCTCACCACATGGATATCAGACTTAGTAAGGACATCCTATCCACTTGAGTCCTATTGGAGGTCGGAACTCCCGAAATTAAGCAATCTACAAGTCCCAGCCTCCACCAACAGCATGGTTTATAAATGTGTGTCATCATAGCAAGCTACCTCTTTTAGCTTTAGCTAAGCATAGTTTTTTGTTTATGTTTTGTTTTGTTTTTAATACTTTTTTTTACTAAAATATACTAAAAAAATAACATAGAAAACAAAACATATTCTACTACTCCCTCACCCCCCAAAAGAAGCATGGATGAAGTTACCAAGCACAGGTTTCTAATGTAAACTTCACCTTAATTTAGCTAAGGCTTGCCCTGGCTGCCATAGCATATTGAATGTCCAGTCACTTGGTTCTTTTTTTCCCCTTTAATCTGCATCTCACATTCAATAGAGGTGAAAGTTGTCATTTTCAGTCCTTGGACATTTCCTCCTCTCACACACTTTCTCCTTTAACCCACTTCCTGTTGATGAATCATACTTCATAGGTGACTGCCTACTTGGTCAAAACATATGGCCATTCCTGCTTCCAACAACATTCTGGCTCTGTTCAAGTGACTTAGCTTCTTTGATTGTTGATGAAGGGGTGAAGGGCAAGAGATCTCATCACATTATCCATTGCTGACCAGGAAGAGAAGAACTGAGGGAGTCGTCTCTTAGCAAAGACTAAACAGCCACTTTTTGAGTGGATTTTTTTGGGAATGGGCTGGATTTGTCCTTTCTGACTCTTTGTTTCTGCATGTGATTCTTTGTGAATATTGCAGGTACTTATTTTATAGATTCAAACATCATCACACCATCTAAACAGAATAGCGTCTTACTCAACATGTGTTTTTCCCCTGGTTCCTGAAAACAGTAACAATTAATATTTGCATAATGTCCACTATGTTCTAGATTCTGTGCAAAGTACTTTACATGTATTCTTTTATTTGCTTTTCATAACAACCCTGGAAGAAAAGTATTATCTTCATCTTACAGAAGAGGATATTGAGGCAGACAGAGGTTAAGTGACTTGCCCAGAATTATATATCTAATTTCTCTGAGGCTATATTTAAACTTAGATCTTCCTGAGTCCAGACCCAGCATGCTAACCAATATACTACCTAATGCATTATATGGAATTACTCTGCTTTTTTTTTTTTTTTGGCTGAGGCAATTCGGGTTAAGTGACTTGCCCAGGGTCACATAGTTAAAAAGTGTTAAGTGTCTGAGGCCAGATTTGACTTCCTCCTGACTTCAGGGTTCGTGCTTTATCTACTGCACCAACTAGCTGCCCTGCTTACTCTGCTTTTAAAGTATTAAAGCCAGACCCTTCCTTCAGTGGACAAAAGTATATTATGGATCCAGTCATTCTCCTGTTATCTTCCCAGGACCAAGGACAGAAGAATCATATGTTAGAAGTGGAAGGGAATTTCAAAGTCATTTAATACCAATCTTTCATTTTATAGATGAGAAAACTGAAGCCCAGAAAGGTTAAGTAATTTGCCTAACATCATATAAGTGACAGTAAATGGCAAGCTTTGAACCTGTCTGCTGACTCCATTTCCAGCTATACCTCATTTTTTGCTATACCTCATTTCTTTCCCATAGACAGGCCCACCTCCCATCCCAGCAAGTGCCAATTTGGGCAGCCAGAGGCGAGGGGACCATGCAGTATTGATGAAGGGGAGGCTGCAATTAGCCAGCACTCTGGGCAGGAAGGATCAGCCGCCAGGGCTTCTTGCCCAGGGTTGGGGGTGGCCCCTCCCTGGAAAGGGTGTCCAACCTGCTCACTCAGCATTTGGAAGAAAGAGAACTGTTCTTTCAACAGACCCAGTCCTTTTCTCCCTTTCTGTCTTGTTTTCAAGCCTTTTGACCATGTCCTACTAGGGTTGAGAATGAGGGATAGGGAGAGAGGACCATTCCTATTTTTGCAGAGCGAAATTGAATATTGATAAAATGAAAATTTTTCTAACAATTAGAAATACCTATAAGGGGAAGGTTCTGCCTCAGGATGTAGAAGGTTTCCTTCACTGAAGGTCTTCAGTCCAAATCTAGAGGTCCATCTAGATGTCTACCAGTTAAGTAGTACAGTGGATTTGAAGTCAGTAAGATCTGAGTTTGAATCCTCCCTCAGATATTTCCTAGCTGTGTTCCTGGAAAAGACATTCAAACCTCTTTCAGCTTCAGTTTTCTCCCCTGAAAAATGAGAATAATAATACGTCTTGATTCCTCAGGTTGTTGTGGGGACCAAAGGAGAAAATATACATAAAGCAGCTTTATAGACTTCATGCAAGTATTAACTTCAACTACTTATCTGTTGAATATGTTGTACCAAACTTTGGTTCAGAGATAAATTGGACTGAATGAACACTGAGGTTAACTCCAACACTGAAAAGGCTTTTTTTAAGCCTTCAGGTCTTTGTTACCTGCTGCCTGGAGACCAGCTAAACCAAGCTAGAGCTAGTGAGCCCCTAAGTCACTTCCTGTGAAAGGAAAACAACTCCAGAATAGAGAGAATGTTTCTGGTTTTAAAGAAACAAAGTCTCACTTATTTTTTTCCTTCATTGGAAAAAGACAGAGCATTTAGTAGAGTTGGGAGAAGTATAAAACAAAAGCTATAATCTTTCAGTCAAGACAAAAGTATGGCATTGCCCATACTGCTGCCCCCTAGAATGTTTTCTTGCACCCTTAACAATTTACCAATTTGAAGTCAACTTTTTCTCAAACATCTCTGATAACATTATGATATCCAAAATATATAAGAAACTAACAGAAATATATGGCTGAAAACCATTTCCCAAACAATTAAAAAGTGAAAAGGTAAGAACAAAAAGAAAAATTTTCCAAGTACTAATAACTACATGAAAGGATGGTCCAAATCCCAAATAGTAAGAGAAATGCTGATCAAAATAAAATAGATTTTACTCCCTATCCATCAAATTAACAAAGAAAGCAAAAGTTAGGGATAATTGATATTGGAGAGGTTATCAAAAAGCAGGCAAATGAAGGCATTATTGGTGGAGCTATGAATTGGTTCAGCCATTCTGGAAAACAATGTATGATTATGCAAAGTAACTAAAATACCTTTGATGCTCCGATCATACTGGTAGAACCTGAAGGAAATCAATAATAAAAAGAAAGGCTTCATTGACACAAAAATATTTATAACAGAATATTTTAGTGGCAATAAAGAACTAGAAATAAAGTGAACGCCCATCAATTGAGGTATGGATCAACAGGTTTGGGTATATGAATGCAATGGAATAATATTGTGCCATTAAAAATTATGAATATAATGAATAAAGAGAAGCATGAGAAAACATATGAATTGATATAAAGTAAAACAAAGAGAACAGGGAAAACATATGAATAAAAACATAAGGAAATATGAAAGGATGTACAAGGAAAAATACTATTACAACAGTGCAAGTAAAGCAAAAGTGAAACAATTAAATCTGAATGCTGGGAAATCAGTGTCCAAGCTTGACTCCAATGAAGAGATATGAAAGGGCATATCCCCCACTACTTCTTTCCAGAGGTGAGGGACTATGGCTGGTAAATACTACATATTCATTCTATCAGATTTTTTTGATACATGGATTAATTTTGCTGAATTATTTTTCCTCTCTTTTTCAAGTCTATAAGAGATGAACGGGGTCAAAGGAAGATATATCAGAAAATGTAGATAATATCAAAACAAAATATAACATTTTTAAATGTTCAAGAAAAAAATTCATCCTTCAAAGCCCAGTTTAAATGCTACCCTCTCCAAGAGGTCTTTCCCAAGTGCCCATTCCATCAAGAAGTCATTTCTCACTTACATGAACTGATGCTAAGTGAAATGAGCAGAACTAGGAAATCACTGTACATGGCAACAAGAAGATTATACAATGATCAATTCTGATGGTTGTGATTCTCTTCAACAATGAAATGATTCAGACCAATTGTGATGAAGAGAGCCATCTACACCCAGAGACAGGATTGTGGGAACTGAGTATAGATCACAACATAGCATTTTCACTTTTCTTGTTGTTGTTTGCTTGCATTTTATTTTCTTTCTCTTTTTTTCCTGGTTTGATTTGATTTTTCTTGTGCAGAAATATAATTTTATAAATATGTATGCATATATTTCTACCATGTTTAACATCTATTGGACTACTTACCGTCTAGGGGAGGAGTGGGGGAAGGGGGGAAATTGGAACACAAGGTTTTGCAAGGGTTAATATCAAATAATTATACATGCATATGTTTTAAAAAATAAAATGCTTTAATAAAAAAAAAGAAGTCATCTCTCTTTTGAATGCACAAAACACTGAATAGCATATGACATCACTTTACATTGGAGATATTAATATATATGTTTTACCTCTCCAATAAGATGTAAACTCTGAGTGCAGGGATCTCGTTTTTTACCTCTTTGTTTCTTCCCAAATACTTACCACAGTACCTTGAACCCAATAAGTGCTTAATAATGGTTTGCTTGATGTAGGAATGGATGGATGGGTGGATAGGCAGAAAGGTAAAAGGAAGTTTAAGGAGGAGGGAGTAGTACCTATTTCTAGTATTTGGGAAACTATGTACTAAGTTACCAAATATATGACTTACTCATTCCTGAAGAACATTACTATAGTAATAGAATGTTTTCCCTGTTCTCTTTGTTTTAGTTTATTCAGGAGTCATGAATGCTAATAGTGTCACTTCAAAATAATTTTTAAAAATTTTCCTTCCTAATGTACACACACACACACACACACACACACACACACACACACATCTCTGCACAGAGATGTATATATGGGGGGATGTGTGTGTGGCTCACTATAACCACACAACCCTACCATGACATCCTAGAGAACCTTATCATAAGGTAATCTCAAGCATGTTTTCTCTATATTGTGCTCAAGATTATCCCAAATTAATCAACAGGGTATAAGTTTTATTCTACCCCTAAAATACAATTTCCAGAACAATCACCTCAACCTATCTCCCCTCAAAAACATCCTCACCAAGCATCTGGGTGAATCTCTTCCTTTCAGGAATCCATCGCTTGTTCTTTTTTGTACTCCAACAGTTTATTACAGTGCCTTGACCATAGTAGGTACTCAAGAAATACTGAATGAATTTCCCCCCAATTCCCACAAGAGCTACTTGGGTTAGCATTCCATCTATGGGTCCTTTCAGAACAGATACTTCTCTCCTATCCCTCTGCCTCTCTACTTCATCTTTTCCTACCAACTCCTCTTTTCCCCTCTTGGTGCCCTCCATTCCCAGGAGCCCTGTGGGAAACTGAGTTATTTCCGGGGCGTTGTAAACTTTCTTTAACTCACAAGGAACTGAGTGATGCATGAAACCAGCAGGGCAATTACAGAGGCTTTTAAACTGTTGGGCTTTTTGTGTTCATTTCCCCTGAGGGCCCTTAGAGGATGGGATTGTGTTAGCTAGATGATGGAGAGCAGGAGAAAGTGCACATCTTAGTTAGAACAGAATGTGTTTCCAGCTAACACATCAGCAGCTTACTTAGAGTCTTGAGATAAGGGAGTAAGAAATAGAGGCCAGCCCCAGGGATTGGTAATGGCATCTAGAGCTTTTCTCATATCCAGCATCAGCTTGGAGCCAGCCCAGGTAGGAATGTGTCCCTGCATTCTATCTGGAAACTAAGTGGAGGATGGACAGGTGCACAGTATTTAGTAGCCAAAACAAAAAGATTCTGTTTCCCACCCCCAACCAAGAAGCTTGAGGTCATCCAGATACTTGAGATAATGTACAATTGAGGACCCCAGCTGGCCGATGAGGAAGCCCAACTGGATTGATCAAAAGCTGATAGCCTCCTTGAAATTCTGTGGTATTTCAAGCAATGAGGCTCAGAGATATCTTCCAGACATGCCTTATTCTTCTAGTGCTCCTACTTAGAAGGAAGGAGGGAAGTTGTCAAGAGGAACTTGCCTCCTTCTTTGCCCCTAACATTCTTTCCTGTTCAGCTCCTGTTCACCTCCCAGCTCTACTTCTGGGCAATTGAACTTTATTTTAGGTAAAATAAAGAAGAATGCCTTATTACAAAAGTCTAGAATTAGGGATTTACTTCTCGTGGGAAGCTACAGGCTCCACTCAACGTCTTCTCTAGAAGCAGAGAATTGTAGAATCTTAAACTCTACAATGCATAGAGGACCAGGGCTGGAGTCAAGAAGACATCTTTCTGAGTTCAAATTTGGCCTCAGACACTTGTGACTGAGTAAGTCACTTAATCTTATTTGCCTCAGTTTCCTCATCTGTAAAATAAGCTGGAGAAAGAAATGGTGAATGACTCCAATGTCTTTGCCAAAAAAAAAAAAAAAACCAAAATGAGGTCACAAAGAATCACACACGAGTGAAAATGCCTTAACAACAACAAATTTAGAAGGGACCTTATTCATCTAATCCAACTCCTTCTTCTACAGGATAAGGATGTGGAGGTACAGAACAGTGACTTGACTAAAGACATACTATTAGGAGAAGAGATAAGAACTAGAACTAGGTAACTACTACATCGGGGTAAGACAATGGCAAGATATCAGTATTCCCATCCCCATTTCTACCCTCTCTGAAGGCTTTTATGGGTAGAGAGGTCTTGAAGTGGGCAATAAGGAAATGGAGGAGGAATTTCCTGCCTTCTTCCCTTTCCTCAGCTTACAAAGCTACCATAAGGCAGAGATCCTCTGATGGGGTAGGAAGGTCAGCCCATGTCAGGGGGAGACACCATCTCCATCTGGGAAAGTGGCCAGCCCTTATATCCTTCAGGCACATGACTGGCCAGATGTTTGGCTCAGATGCTTGAACTAGAAGAAACAGAAATAAAGCACAGAAACCATGATTTTCATCAGCAGCCAGGGTACAACAGTAACAAAAACTTGTGTTCTTGTTTGTCATTTATGTCCTTTTTTACTCCCCTCTTTCTAAACCTTTCTAAACCTAGCAAGGGGAAGTTGAAAAAGTAGGGGGCAACAGGCTTTAGGGAGGCTTAAATGCCCGACCTCTTTTGAGACAGTCATGAGTTTCCAGATTCCAGAGCTATCCTAGGCCTATTCTAAAGTGACCTGAAGCCCTAAAGCCAACTAGATTACTCCTAGTGTTTTAGAGGCCAAGGATTTTCCAAGCTACTCATTTTTTTCCAGGCTTAATTCAGTCCAGACCACTTAAGGTGCTGGGAATATGAAGATAAAAAGCAATATAACTGACCTCAAGGACCTAACAGTCTACCAGAGAAGCTGTGATATAAACACAAATAAATATATAGGGTAGAATATAATAGGAGTAAAGAGATTGAGGCAAAATGTAAAATTTAAGGAGGGAGGAGATTCTCCCAGCTTAGAGCATCAGGGAAGTGATCAAGAAGAAGGCAACATTTGATCTGAAGCTGAAATGAAGAGAAGAGTTTCAGGAGGTGGAGTTTTGAAAGGAATATATTATAAGGGCAAGAGAGGGCTTGTACAAATGTTTGAAGGCAAGAGATGGTAAGACTAGAAGGAAGAGAATGAAGTCCAGTTGACTAGAATCCAAAATGTGAGAGGAGCAATAATGTGAAATGAAGCTAGAATAGTGATTTGAAGCGCCAGGTTGTAGCATCTTTAAATACTAGAATTAGGAGTTTGTGAAGGCATTAAGGAGTAAAGGGAGATTTTTGAGCAGGTTTCGGCCAAAGTGGTGAGTGCTTAGAATACAGAGATTGAAAACGTCATGATTTTTGTCCTCAAGAAACTTACAATCTGCTAGAAGAAATATTAATCTTAGCCAGGCCCCAGTCATTTATAATCAATCAATAAACATTTATTAAGTACCTACTATGTATTATGTAGCTAGACACTGTGCTAAGGATGGAGGATACAAAAGTAAAAAAGGCAAGAGTCTCCAGGAGCTTACAATCTAATGGAGGAGACGGTATGGAAACAAATAAACTATAGGCAAGGTAAATAGGAAATAATTAAGAAAGGGCAGTCACTAGAACTAAGAGAAGTTGATGAAGACTTCCAGTAAAAGATAAGATTTTTGTTGAGATTTAAAGTAAGCCAAGAAGGTCAATTGGCAAAGCTGAGAAAGGAGAAAATTCCAGGCATGGAGGACAGACCAAGAAAATGTAGAGAGCTGTGAGATGGAGTGTCTTGTTGGTAGAATAGCCGGGAAGTCAATGTTACTAGATCAAAGAGTATGTGGTAAGGAATAGGATGTAAGAAGGCTGTTAGGAGGGAGCTAGGTTATGACGGACTTTGATGCCAAACAGAGCATCTAAGAGGCAATAGGAAAGCATTGAAGTTTATTGTAATAAGGTGGGGGCAATGCTTTGACACGACTGGAACTGAATTTGAGAGAAATTACTGTAGTGGATGAATGGAGAATAGACCGGAGTGGGGGAAAAACTTGAGGCAGACAGATCCACTAGTAGGCTATGTAACGGTCTGGGTGAGAGGTAATGAAGGCCTAGAGTGATGTGTAGTGTCAGAGAAGAGAAGAGGGGCATATTAAAGAGACATTGAAAAGGCAAATAGATCTGTAGAGCAGTTAAGAGTATTTTGATAACTGCATAAAGAGCAGACTAGAGAGGGGAGAGAATAGACAGAGATTAGAAGTTAGGGGATCATTTAGTTGAGAGAGTAGAGAGAAGGATCATGAAATCATAGATTTCACAGGGGTTTGTGAACAAGCACTTATTAATTGCCAGGAATTGCTTTAAGTGTTTTACAAATATCTCATTTGATCCTCACAACAACCCTGGAAGCTAGTACTATTATCATCCTCTTTTCAGAGTTGAGGAAACTGATGCAGACAGTGGTTAGTGTCTCAGATCAAGTTTGAACTCAGGTCTTCCTGACTCCAAGCCTCGCTCCCATTTTCTGAGCCACTAGCTCCATTAGTTTTTCCACCTCATTTTACAGATGAAGAAACTGAAGCATAGAGAGATTGAGTGACTTGCCCAAGAGGCAGGAGAGATATTTTTGAGATGGAATCAAGGTAACTTGACAACTGATTGGATATGATGAATGAGGGAGGGGGAAGGGTTAAAAAGAATTCTAAGGTTTCTAGCCTGAGTGATTGGGAATAAAATAGTAGGACCATCAACCAAAAAAGAGAACTTTATCAGTGGGACAGTCTCAGGGGAGAAAGTGATGCGTTCGCTTTTAGACATTGAATTTAAGATAGCAAACCCAGACGTTTTGGCCATCCCAGCTTTAGATTAGTAGCAAATCAAGAAATCATCAGGTTCACCAAGTTTCCCTTTCAGTATCTCTTTAGCAACTTTAAGTCAGATGTGGAGGTAACAGAGCTGACCCCAGACCAGATCACATCTGTCACTCTAACATTAGACAGCAGAGTTCCATGGAGTCCATGAGCTACCTGCCAGATTTGACTAAGTAGTATTGATGGCATGGCTAATTATAGCCCCATAAATGTGCTTTATGGCCATGAAAGGGCTGTCCAGCCCATACTCACATGTCCCTAAATCATCCTAACTGTTTTCTTGGGGCATAAACACATCCGTCCATTCATCAGCCCGTCTCTCTCTCTCTCTCTCTCTCTCTCTCTCTCTCTCTCTCTCTCTCTCTCTCTCTCTCTCTCCCTCTCTCTCTCTCTCTCTCTCTCCTCTCTCTCTCTCTCTTCTCTCTCTCTCTCTCTCTCTCTCTCTCCTTCTCTCTCTCTCTCTCTCTCTTTCTCTCTCTCTTTCTCCCTCTCTTTTTCTCTTTCTCTCTCCCTCTCTCTATTTCCCCCCCTCTCTCTTCATCTCTGTCTCTCTGTGTGTCTCTGTCTCTGTCTCTCTGTCTCTCTCTCTCTCCTTCCTTTCCTCCCTCTTTCCTTTCTTCCCTTTTTCCCTCCCTCCCTCCCGCCATGAAAGTCATGAACTTCTTTTTCTCTTCTCCCTTCTCCTCTCTTTGAAACTTAGAGCTGGAAGAGATCTTAGAAATCATCTAAACCAACCTCACAACCACCACATAAATCTCTTCAGCATCCCTGACAGATGATCATTAAATCCATGTTTAAATGTTCCTAGTAATGGGGAATGAATCCCTAACAATCGGTTTCATTTGGGAAGAGTTCTAAATTTATTATAAAGTATTCCTTATATTGAGGCAAAATCTACCTCCCGGTAATACCCACCCCTTTTTTCTTAGCTATGTTCTCTGTAATGAAGTGGTTGGACTACTTGATCTCTACAGATTCTTCCATGTTTAAATCTATGATCCTGTTGTCTAGGTCCTCCCCATTTCTGTTTCTTCTTTCAGCTCTCAGGGTGTTGAGATCAAAAGCTATACCCAGATGGTTAGAGACACAATCAGATGGTCCATGTGGTTCAGTGGGCCTAGAGGTAGACAAGAAGAAAAGAAGCACTCAATCAATCCATCCATCAATCAGTCAAGAAGCATTTATTAAGCTCTTCACAAGAGTGAATCAGTTTCTATTCTCCTGGGAGGCAGATAAGTGGCACAGTGTAGATCAAGTACTATATTCGGAGTCAGGAAGACTAGAATTCAAATCTGCCCTCAGACACTTATTAGCTGTGTAATCCTGGACAAATTACTTAACTGCCATCTCCCTCAGTTTCCTCATATGTACAGCAAGAATGATAACAGCACCAACTCCCAGGTTGTTGTGAGAATCAAATGAAATAAAAATTGTAAAGCAGCTTACAAAGCTCAGAGTGCTACGTAGATGTTGTAATTGCTTATTGTTGCTGTTATTCATTCTAATGGGAGAGACAACACGTATACATGTGAGATACCTTCATCCCATGTGGATTTCAGTGGTTGCTTTCCTGAAGAACAACTTTCTCAGGCTACTCAGTGTATTGTCTAATTGCAGGAAGATGGGATTACTGAGAGAGCTCTGAGATTTTGGTGGCGGTAGTGATTTATTTCAATCATACCTGACTCTTCATGACCTCATTTGGGGTTTTCTTGGCAAAGACACTGGAGTGGTTTGCATTTCCTTCTCCAGCTCATATTAGAGATTAGAAAACCGAGGCAGAGTTAAATGACTTGACCAGGATCACCCAATTTGCATGTATATAAGGCCAGATCTGAACTCATGAAGATGATTCTTTTCTTATCCATTGCCAGCTGCTTGAGATTTTGGCAAAATGTACATAAAGAGACATGGCTCTTATTTGGATAGAAACTACAGAAGAAAAAAAAAGCAGAGGACAGAGTTTGAGAGGAGGCAAAAGGCAAGACATCCTTAAGTGGCAGACAGAAATATTCCCAATCTCCCTGGGAAGAATGGGCTCAAACTTAAAATAACTGCGCAAGCATTCACCTCACTAATGGGTGGACCAAAGCTACAAGATGAGTTTTTCTCTTGCAAGACATAATGTCTCAGATGTCAAGTCAACTCCCTGCTGGGCTGGAAACTGCAAATCCCATCTCAGGGCTGTTCTGGGGCCTAGGATGTGACTGTAGCTCTACCATGATGTCTCATCCTTGGCCTTATAGTGGCTCCTCCAACTTCTCAAAGGTCACTGTCATTCTGTCTCCAAAACTCCTTCACCTGAAAATGAGAAAGCATAGACTGAACAGAGATGTGGGTAACAACAGGGCTATGAATTTCTAGCTCTGGAGCACCAAGGTGGGGAGGGTTGCCATCTGTCTCCCCACCTGCAACCTTACACATCTAAAAAATAGTAACTTAGGAGTGCTTTTTGTATGCATACTCAGTTCTGCCTCAGCAGCCAATAAAAACGTTTTCAACCACAGATTAAACAAGCAGGAAACAGTCATAGAATATCTCAGGCAGGTGCTAAATCATGGCAAAGTCCCTCCATTCTAAATTATCATGCAGCTACAACTACTAGCTCAGTTCCTCACCCCCAGGATGGTTCCCTCCCTGCACCTGCATTGGCAGTTTCTGCTACAAAAGTATAAACACAAAATACACAAAAATTTATAGTAGTAATAGTAGTAGTAGTAGTAGTGCTAGTGGTAGTAGTAATAGTAGTAGTAGTGCTAGTAATAGTATAGTACTAGTACTAGTAGCATGGTAGTAGTAGTACTAGTACTAGTAGCAAAGTAGTAGTAGTGATAGTAGTAGTAGTAGTAGTAGTAGTAGTAGTGGTAGTAGTAGTAATAGTGGTAGTGGTAGTATTAATAGTAGTAGTAGTGATGTAGTAGTACAAGTAGTAGTAGTATAGTAGTAGTAGTAATAGTAGTAGTGCTAGTGATAGTAGTAATAGTAGTGGTAGTGATGGTAGGAGTAGGAGTAATAGTAGTAGTGCTAGTGGTAGTAGTGATAGTAATAGTATAGTAGTAGTACTAGTGCTAATAGCATAGTAGTAGTAGTAGTAGTGGTAGTAGTAATAGTAGTAGTTAGTAGTGCTAGTGGTAGTAGTAATAGTAGTGGTAGTGATGGTAGGAATAGGAGTAATAGTAGTAGTGCTAGTGGTAGTAGTGATAATAATAGTATAGTACTAGTACTAGTAGCATAGTAGTAGTAGTAATAGTAGTAGTAGTGATAGTAATAGTATAGTAGTAGTCCTGTAGTAGTAGTAATGGTAGTAGTAATAATATAGTAGTAGTAGCATAGTGGTAGTAGTAGTAGTAGTGGTGGTGGTGGTGGTGGTAGTGATGGTAGTAGTAGTAGTAATAGTAGTAATGCAAGTGGTAGTAGTAATGGTATAGTAGTAATACTAGTAGAAGTAGCATAGTGGTAGTAGTAGTAATAGTAGTAGTAGTAGTGATAGTGGTGGTGGTAGTAATAGTATAGTAGTAGTACTAATACTAGTAGCATAGTAGTAGTAGTAGTGGTAGTGATGGTAGTAGTAGCAGTAATAGTAGTAGTAGTGGTAGTAGTAATATAGTAATAGTAGTGGTGGTGGTAGTAATAGTGTAGTAGTAGTGCTAGTGGTAGAAGTAATAGTAGTAATGGTAGTTGTAGTAGTAGTAGTATAGTAGTAGTACAAATAGTAGTAGTATAGTTGTAGTAGTGGTCGTGGTAGTAATAGTATAGTAGTAGTGCTAGTGGTAGAAATAGTAGTAATGGTAGTAGTAGTCGTGGTGGTAATAGTAGTAGTACTAGTACTAGTAGTGGTGGTGGTGGTGGTGGTGGTGTAGTAATAGTAATACCACAAAGCTCCAGGGATCTCAAGCGCTGGATAAAAACTCAGTAAGAAGCCCCTTTAGCATGTGTGCAATGCAGAAGTACACCGAGGTGCCATTCACAAATTTCTGCCAGCTGGGGCTTTATCTCAGAGAGTGGCAACTACATGAGTCAGTGGAGAAGTGATGTCTCAGGCAACTTCCAGAACAAGCCAATGACAGAGATTTGAACACAGGTTCTTGGCCCTCCATCATTTATAATAAACTTTCTGAAAGCTTGGTCTTCTGGTTCCTCCTCTCCCAAATCACTGGGAACAGGCATCAGGAAGCTGATTATCTGCCTTGCATTTCTAACTCACCTGCCAAACAATCCATTTTTCCTTGTTTTGGGACTTACTTTTCCTTCTTTGAAATGAGAAGTGTACTGGTGGTAGTGATGGATACCAGCTCCTATTGCAAATGCCTTGCTAACATAAAGCTATTGCAGGACCCCTATATTAGGCCACTTTGGGGGAAAAGAACTCTCAGCCCCCTTGTAGGCTCCAGTTTCTCCTGTGTATGGATTTTTTGCACATAGCCATTTGCCTCTTGGCCATCACAATGCGACCCTGAGCAGCTTGGGAGTTGATATGGGATTTGGTCAGCTGATTGGTAGTTGGTTGGGTTTTTGTTTGTCTTTGTATACTCAGTGCTTAACACAGTTCCTGACACATAATAGGCATTTAATAAATGCTTGTTGACTGACTATGTAAACTGTATACCATAGGGGTATGAATAACAGCAGGTCCAACTCTGGAGCACCCAGGTGGGGAGGACCTGAGATCTGTCTCCCCACCTAGCTAATATATGACATATATACTGTATGTCAAGCACTATATAAATATAATCTCATTTGATCACTTGAGGTAGGTGCTATTATACCCCTTTTGCAGATAAGGAAACTGAGGTAAACAGTGGTTAAGATTTGCCAAGGTCACTTCACTAGTAAACATGTTAGGCTATGCATAAAATTGTCATTTTTCCAGAAACAGGATTTGATTTGTAGTTAAAAACAAATGTTTAATAAAATGCAATGTGGATAGGTCTGTTATGCTTTAAATTTGTAAATTCATGCCCAATTTCAAAGGCTGATGCTAGGGAGAACAACCATGTCTTTCCACAATGTGTCCCTAGTGTCACTGTCAGAGACAAATGATGCTAAACTGAACAGACCATGGATCTCATCTAGTGTGGTATGTTCTACATCTGTAAATGCTTACTCCATGCAATAACCAGCTGGGTTATTATAGATTTATACTATATAAGGGATTAGCAATTTTTAAGAATGACTCAAAATGTTCAATAGTTCCTAAAGATGATACAAAACTATCCCAGACCTCTGCCTTACCCCAAATATAGCCAGGTTCATGTTTAGAAACTTAAATCCACATATCTTGGAGACTTCCACAAACATCCCAGCTTTCCTTTCCAAGAACTCAATTCAGAAAAATGCCAGCTTTTCTCTCTTTCAATGTTTCTGAGAAATATAGGCTGTACCCAAGACAGTAACCAATATGACTATTTCCAGACAATATTTGGGACTAAAAGACAAGAGACCCTTTCCTTTATTCATTATCTCACTTATGGTCTTGAAATGACAAATGGAAGGCCTTAGGAAACCAGGAAAGTTGAGAATCATGAGCTGCTACTAAGAGATTGAGCATGGTAACAAAACTGAGGAGAGCATCAGCTTATTTTTCTTTGTGTACACACATTTAAATATGTATATACATTTAAATATAAATATATAAATAGTTGTACATATTTACCTGGCTACTATATGTATTCAAATGTATCAGTATGTATACATACATGTTTAAATACAGTTTAAATAAATAAAAATGTTTGTGCTTTGTGTTTGAACTGGATTTAAGTAAGAGTTGCATAAAGTCGTCAGTCTCCCTCTCTCTTCCAGAAAGTCCAGCGGCAAGACAAAAGTCAAGGAAACTGTTGATGGTCCAGAATGCAGTGGATGACCGTGGCCTCTCTGATGTCTGACCAACTCTAAGGGATCTACAGTCCCTTCACAGCTGCCTTCAAGGACATTGGAACAAATTGTTTTTATCTGCTCATTCCACCAGAAGAAGTCTTCATAGGGTAAACACTTCCCTAATTCATCAATTTAAATATATAATTATGTGTACATACATAAGTCTATATAGAATATTGTTAAACACTTAATAACTGCCAAGCACTATGTTAAATGGAGCAGCTACGTGGCACAGTGGATAAAGTGCTAGACCTGTGTCAAGAAGATTCATCTTCATGAGTTCAAATATGGGCTCACATATTCAATAGCTATATGACCCTGGGCCTGTCATTTAGCCCTGATTGCCTTAGTTTCCTCATCTGTAAAATGAGAAGGAAATGACAAATCATTTTGGTATCACTGCCAAGAAATGGGATCATGGAGAGTTGGACATAATTGAAAAATAACACAATAACAGTTGGGCTGGGGATACAAATACAAACATAAGAATATTCCCCATTGGGGAATTTATGGCCCAAGAAGAACTAGAGGAAATTATGAAATGCAAAATGGATAATTTTATTACATTAAATTAAAAAGGTTTTGCACAAGCAAATCTAATGTAGTCAAAATTAAAAGGGAAGAAAAAAGCTTGGAAAAAAAAATTTACAGCCAGTGTTTCTGGTAAAGGCCAAATTTCTAAACATATGGAGAAGTGAATCAAATTTATAAGAATACAAGTGATTCCTCAGTTGATAAATGGTCAAAGGATATAAAGACAATTTTCAGATAAAGAAATTAAAGTCATTTATAGTCATATGAAAAATGCTCTAAATCTCTTATTGACTAGAGAAATTAAATTAAATTAAATTCAAACAGCTTTGAAGTACCACTTCATACTTATCAGATTGGCTAAGATGACAGGAAAAAATAATGATGAATATTGGAGGGGATGTGGGAAAACTGGGATACTAATACATTGTTGGTAAAGTTGTGAATTAATCCAATCATTCTGGAAATAAATTTGAAACTATACCTAAATGGGGCTATAAAGTTGTGCATTCTCTTTGATCCAGCAATGTTACTACTGGCTCTATATCCCAAAGATATTATAAAAGAGGGGGAAAAAAGAGGGGCAAAAGTATGTATAGCAGCTCTTTTTGTGGTAACAAAGAATTAGAAAATGAGAAGATACCCATCAATTGGGCATATGTTGTAATACATCAAAGTAATGGAATATTATTGTTCTAATAAAAAATGATGAATAGGCTGATTTTAGAAAAGTCTGAAAAGATTTACAAGAACTGATGCTGAGTGAAGCAAGCAGAACCAAGAAAACAAGATTGTGTGATGATCAACCAGGACAAACTTGGTTCTTAGCAATTCAGTGATCCAAGGCAATCCTAATAAACTTTGGATTGAAAATGTTATCCACAATCCAGAGAGAAACCTGTGGAGACTAAATATGGATCAATACACACTATTTTCACCTTTTTTCTTCTTTCTCATGGTTTTTTCCTTTTGCTGTGATTTTTCTCTACCAACCTGACTCATATACAAATATGTAAAAAATGAATGTATATATATATAAAACCTAAAAATAAAAATAAAAAATTAATTGATTCCCTGTCCATATTCTCCAATAGGTGAAGGCTAGAACAAGATATTACAGTTGGAAGGGCAACCTAAAGGAGTAGTAAACATTTTGAATATTAATGATAGCACTGATTTGATTATGATCCCAGTTCTGGAAAGAGCAAGCAAAGATTGGTGGATAGTTATGAAGCAGCTAGACAACAGGAAAGAAGATGGCCTGGAGTCAACTGAGGCATGGCAAGAGCCTGCTTACTTGCACTGGGCCATGTGGGGCACTCGTCAGTAGAATGTTAAATCAGATTCAGAACAGTTTGAAAGGGTTAATTTTGTCAGAACACAGTATCTGGTCCCTGGACATGACTAATCTCATTAATACAGCTAAGAACCATTAACATAGATAAGGGTCTGAATGGCCAAACAAGATGACCCAAAGTTCATGCACTAAACTTCACAGACTTTACTCATAGCTAAGCCCTTCAGGCCCTCACTCAGAGTTTATTCACTCACTCTTTAAAAACAACTCTAAGACATTTCAATCCTACTGCTAACCAGAAGTAGTAAATTAGATTGTCTGTCTCCTTGTCACTACTCACTGCTGTCTATATTCTCTTCTCCTCCTCTCTCCATTTCCCTTCCCCATTCTATCAAAAGCAGGCTTAAGAATTCAAAAGCACAGTGGTTGGGCAAGCAGGTCTACACACTGACCTCACAACCCAGAAAATATAGTCATATCACAACATAGGATAGCCGCTGACATTCATAATAGATTCATAATGACCCAGACTCAACTTAAATCTGTTCATTATCCTCTATAGGGAACTATATAAAAACACTTGAGAAAATTTCTATTATTTCAAATAATGTAATACATGCAAAAGTATTTTGTAAATTTTAAAGCACAATGTATATTTCAACTATTATTATTCTAACTAAAAGTGTTAAAAAATTTTAAAGATTCTAAGTTTGAAACTCCAGTCCCTAGCATAGTTCCTTACATAGAGTAAACATTAAACACATGTTTTTGGCTTGGACTACTATATCACACTAAATGGAATTTTTGTGCTAAAAGACCTAAATCAGAAAATTCAGATATCCAGGACAAACCATTTCCTTTATATGGTTTATTGAAATATGTTTCTTTTTCCTCTTTCTGTCTGCCATTCCTCACCATCCCCTGTTCACGGTCCACCTCCTCCCACTCCCCCACTCCCATAACATAGATGTGTATATATACACACACACAGAGGCAAACAATATGAATGTCAAGGGAACAGTTCCCTCCTCTAGAAGGAGTTGCAAGGAATACAGTATATACACTATGTATTTAAAAACTGATGTATTCCATTTGAAGAGTGGACTGGAAGTATAGAATGATTCACAAAACTGGTATCCTCTTTGACCCATTGATTCCAGTGCTAGGACTTTATTCTAAAAATATCATCAAAAGGAAAGAAGGATCTCTCTGTATGAAAATTTTCATAGCTGTTCTACTTATAATAGAAAAAAAAATTAGAAACAACCTATACATCCAATGACTGGAGAATAGCTGAATAGATAATGGTATGTTAACATAATGGAATATTATAGGACTATAAAGAAATTATTAATATGAATAATGGAAAGGGATATGGAAAGACATTTGTGAAGTGATGTAAAGCAAAATGAACATAACTGAGGCAATACACAGTCACCACAATTATAATTGGGGAGAGCATTTTTTAAAGAAAATAAAATCAAAGGAAGCCAGGATTCAAATTAACTCAGAGGGAGACACTGAGTAAATGGATCTTTTGATTATTTGTTAGGCTCTAATTATAATAGTTGCTGACATTCACATAGCACTTTACCGATTATAAAGAGCTTCACGCATATTTTCTAAATTGAAATTTAGCAATAATCCTGTACCATATATAGACAGGATTATCCCTATTTTATAAATAAGGAAGTTGAGGCTCTGGCAGATTGATTGACTTGCTCTTGATCACACACAACTAATAGATTCAGGCAGGAGTCAAACCTAGTCTTTTGGGATACCAAGAACAACCCTCTTCACTCTGCTTGCATTGTTAAAATGTTAGGTATTATACTTAAAGAGATAGGCACAATTTTGTTATTTGTTATAATAGCTAGCATTTTTAGCTCATTTATATTTTCAAAAAAAAACTTTATATATGTGATCTTGCTTGATTGTCATAACATCCCTGGGAGGGAGGTGCTATTGTTATCCCGGTTCTCAAATGAGGAAACTGAGTCGGAGAGATGTTAAGTGGCTTGCCAGGGGTAACTTTATCTGAGACAGGATAACAGCTCATGTCTTCCTGACTCCATCCACTACAATACACTGCTGTTCTATTTGTGTATGTTTGTTTGTTTCATTAATTTTATAATTAAAAAAAAATTAATCCACTTCATGGAACAAAGAATTTTCCAGAGGCATTCATTTCTCTAGGATTCTCTGTCTCTTCCAAGCTCCTGATTTTATCTTGGATTTTGCCTTTGTTGATTTAAGAGGGGAGGCAGGCACCCTTTCCCACCCTAACCCCCATCATAGGCACAGTTCCACTAAATCCCCATCCCATGACTGTCTCTGAATAAGAGAATTCTCCCCATCATCATCACCACCACCATCAACCCTCCTCACATACACACAACTCACATTCAAGACTCTTTTTCAACAACAACTTGAGGGAGAAAGGGGGAGACAGTTCTTGGAGCATATGAAATCAGTTGGCCAAAAAATAAGAATAAAAAGACACAAGGACCAAGGCAGGGAAAGCTGGGCTGTGCTTTACATAATTGATTCATTTGCCTGTAAATAGATATCAGAGAATTCTCATGTTAAAATCAGTCAGAGCTAATCATTAGAACGAATCCCCCAAGGACCTGGGGCAGGACGGGTGCCGAATTGCTCTTGCTGGCTTTCACTGTAACTGGTTGCACCAGCTGAGAACATGCTTCAAGGACAGTGGGAGTATCCTGGTCACACTCCCTTGCCTACCCTTCTCAAGTCCTTGACAGCCTTATCAATACCCCCCTGCCCTGGCTACAGTGCAAATATCCTGGCCTATAAAATGAGTCCAGCTTCCCTAAGATCTCTGAGCCTGTCAAATGCCCGATGCAAGTACAGGAGAAAAAGAAAAATGGACAATCTTGAGAGTCCCTTCAGCCTAAGAAAGAAAGAAAAAATCCTTTCATGTATAAATGAAAAGAAATTGACTCTATATCTGTCATGCAAATGTTTGTGATCTTTGTTAAAGGAACAAAGTCTTTTGTTCTCGCTTATTTATCTTAAATGCAGAAATTTTCCTCATCCACCAGTGTCCCAAGGATCCATTTCTCAATCTTACTCCTCCCCAGACCCATTCTAAATCATCTTTTTTGCCATCATAATAATATAAAATTATGTCTTCATCTCGTTGTATTGTCAGTGCACCTTGACTTAGTAAACTTGATCTGTGTAAGTGACCCTCGTATCATAAAAAGAGCCTAGTAATGAGCATTAGAAGTTCTGGATTCTAGTTCTGTCTCTGTTCTTCCCTATTTAAACTTGGATGAAAAGTGGGAGTACCATTTCTTTCATCAGCTGAGGAGGCACTAGTAGAATCAGCTAGATTCTGGTATCTGCAGATACTCAAAAGGGGTTTTTGGCTAGATACTTGTCCTCCCTGCATTTGTGAAGACTCTGGGCTACGTGATCTTTAAGCTCTCAGAGCAGGAGCAGACAGAATGTTGTGGGCTTTCTTCCAGGTGCCTAAATTTGGAGAGCATTAGAAACCTTTGTACAAGTTCAATTTCCTAAACTATAAAATGGGGATACTAATAGTACCTAACTCCCAGGATTGTTGTAAGGAAAAAAATGAGAATATTTGTAAAGCTTCTAACACTTGCATATATGTGCTACAGATACACATATACACTATATGCTGGCAAATAGTAGGTGCTATAGAAATGCTATTTCTCTAATATTATTATAATTTCATCATTATTATAAGAATATAGGTTGTTCAGAGCACTTCTGGTGTCCGAGGGCTTATTGACTTCTTTTTGGAGCTGCTTATCCATCTTTGGTGTCTCACCATTTTGATCTCAACTCTCACCTGTAGCTCCAAGAAACTGTAACATGCACCAGGGCTTCACCTTAGTAACCTGTCTTGGCAGGTGGGCTAGTTATCCTCAACCCCATTGGTGAGTTATGGGTGTGACTAAGCAAGTGTATGATGATTTTCCCTGGTGGAATGGGCAGATGATGACAATTTGTTCCAATATCTATGAAGATAACTAAAGCAGGTGACATCGAAAATGACAAGGTCATCCACTAAACCCCAGGCCATGGACAGTTATCTTGATTTTTGTCTTGTACCTGGACTTCAATGATTCTGGAAGAGAGGATGAGGCTGATGATTTTTTTTCATATTGGTCCTCCTCAAAAAAAGGACAAATAACAAGTTCATTATAAGGTAGAAACAACTGAGCTTAGCATCTAGTTAAAAAGAATAAGTAGTAAAAATGAGGAGCCTATCAAATGACATACTCCCCATCCCATCCCCAACTAGCTATGACCCAGGTTATTTCCTCCCCAGCTTAGACTTGATCCAAGGGTTCTCCCAACACAAGAGTTTATGTCTTAAGGTCCAAATTCTCTCTGAGGTCTATCCCTTCTCCTCAACTAAAGTTGTCTTCCAAAGTCATTTTTGACATGCCCGACTCATCAGTTGGAGAATGGCTAAACTAGTTATGATATATGAATGTAATGATATATTACTATGCTGAGAGAATATAGAGAAAACATGTGTCAGTGGTTCCTTATGTAGCTATTATTTCTTATACCAAAACTCTCTTCCATGGTCTCACTTCTTTATACAGTTAGTCTTCGTTATTAGAATGTTAGTTCCATGAAGCTATCTTACACTTGTTTTGGTATTCCTAATATTTAGCACAATAATACTTATCATTTTGCATTGCCACATAGTAAGCTTTTAATAAATACCTTTTCATTCATTCAGAGGCAGAGGCAGAAACAAAGTTTCCTGACTCTCAATCCAGTTCTCATCCTATGATATCATCAGTGGTTCCTATATGGCTTTGAACAGATCACTAGTCTAGAGTATAATGGTCCTATATTATGGAATAATGATAACAACAGACATTTATATAACACATTAAGATAACTTAAAGTTCCTTAACTACATTCTCTCTTTTGACTCATACAACAAACTTAAAAATTGTTGGGGAGGGTATATCTAATTATGATTTCATTGGTATAAGGAACCTCCAATAAGATTCTGTATTCTACCAGTGCAACTGGATAATTATTCTGTGACTTACTGTCTTAAAGAGATATGTGAAGCATAGAGGGGTTATTGTAAAAATTATTACTTCTATTTTACAAGGGAAGATAAGGTCAGATAAAGTAAGCTCAGAGAAGAAAGCCCACGGTTATGTAGCAAGAAAGTGTGATACTCAGGATTTGAACCAAGAGTCTCTCTTGATTCCAGGTCCACCAAGTGGTATACCAGGAAATGTTTTTCCTTATCTCAGTCTAGAAAGATCTCTTTCTTTTCTGAATTCCTATAATTCACTGGATTCTACTGATTGTCTTTATAATGCAGTCTAATACTTGATTACACGCTGTATTATTTTCTCTAATTGTTTCATATATTAATATCTCCTTTCCTCAATTAGATCATAATCTCCTCAGGGCTAAGTATTATGTCTGTGATTTAAATTTTTTTCCTTCTATTCATGGTGCCTTGTTCAATGCAGTATGCAAGGAAGACATTAAATAAATACTTGTAGATTTGATTTGTTAATCCATGCTTCTGCCCTATCCAATTAATACAAAAAACCTGAGAATATCCTAGGGAAACCAGAATGGCAATCACCTCTGAGGTGAATTTAGCAGACTTGTTTGTTCTTTCTTGTCCAGAAGGGGCAAAGAAAAAGTATTTTATTCCTTTTCTTCAGGATCAGATGCTTCAACTTTCCAGAATAGATCTCCTGGAATTCCCCTTTATCTTTCCCCTGTGGTAACCTTCTATTTAATGTACAGATTGCATTTATGGGCCATTTTCTAGAATAAGCCATTCTTGTTAATATTAACAATGATAATAATATCTAACATTTATATAGCATTCTGAGGTTTTTCAAAACACTTTACACACTTTTTCATGTGATCTTCACAACTTTGCAGTAGGTGTGGTTATTATTCCCATGTCACAGATGAGGAAACCGAGGTCTTATAGGTTAAGTGACTTGTACAGGGTCACATAGCTAGTAAATGTCTGAGGTAGAATTTGAACACGGGTCTTTCTGTCAAAAAATTGAAATCCTCTCCCTTTGAAAAGAAGGCTCCCCAGACCAAGGCTTATGTTACAGAGTGAGGAAAAGAACCCAAGCAGATGCCAGTCTAGAAGACCAAACTCTGCCAGGTCTCATGCACTCCTGAGAGACCTGTTAATTGATGTCTATTCATAGCAACAATTATAAGGACATTAAGGTGGTATTTATAGCTGCTTTCACCTCAGGCTCCCAGCAAGTGGCAGGGGGTGTGTCTTGGCAGTATCATTCCATTCCTTTCTGGTGACAGATCAGAAAAAACTCTGGTGGCCTTAGGACTATGTAGCTATTATTTTACTCCCCTCTTCCCTCCCCGAGTCAGATTTCGTGAGCAATCTGGTATTCTTCCATTCCCCAAGCAGTGGCCAGATCAATGCTACCCTTTGTGGTGGACTCAGACTCCTTAGCTGTGAGACTAAACAAGCCTCATAATACTTTGCACCTCTTCTTATGTGCTGCCTTGTAGCATCCTATTTGTGTGCATATTATCTCTTCCTTACTAAAGGCAATGTGGTATTCTGAAAAGAGCAATGATCTGGAGTCAGCTGAGGCTCCTGTTCATACTCACCTCTGTCATTTAGGGTTGTGACCAGGGCAAGTATCTTACTTATCTTATATACTTACGATCAAATGAAATAATGAATGCAAGGTACTTTGTAAATTCTAAGTACTCTGTAAAAAGTCAATACTTATTGTTTTGTAAGCTCATCAAACGAAAAAATATCATCTTATTGAACTTTTTATGCCTCTCGGCACCTAACATATCACCTGGCACGAGGTAGATATTTATAAGGCAGCTACAGTTGGAGTCAGGAAGACTTTCATTCAAAATCCTGCCCCAGACACTTATTAGGGGGGTGATCGTGGGGAGTCGCAGACTCAGTTACCTCCTCTGTTAAATAATTGCAACAGGTGACTAGTGCATGCGCAGGGAGCGTCAGTGTTTTTGAATGAGGCAGTTCTCTATATGGAAAAGGTTTGGGGCTTGTCATGAAGACATGTAATAAAATGCCTTGGAGAGACTGTGGAGCAGATGTAGCTATTCTGCAACTAGTTCTGATTTGCCAACCATGTAGTGAGTGGAAGCCTCTTTGATTGGCTGTCTCAAAAAGGCCTCAGTTAGCTTCCACCTTTCCCTCTTTCTTGGAGGATCTCCATTCTTAGTTTGATCCCTTCACAGATAGTGTCTGGTGGTATTAATGCTGTAAAAGAAGCAGCTTTGGTCTCTTTCTTCCAAGCCAGCATGTGACTCCATGAATATGGGTCTTAGGACTTTGCCTGCTTCTGAATTTGTCCTTTCACTGTAGTTAAAGGGATTGAAGGCTGTGACCTTTTAAATTTAAAAAAGATGAGAAGAATGAGTCATCTAGATATTCAGGAGTCAAGTCTATGCTGTTTTGCAACTAGCTTAGCACTGATTGTCTTAGAATCTACCTACAAGACTCAGTCCAGCAGTATCTAAGACAGACTTTTCTAGTAGCAATGCTGCATTTGGACAGGAATTTCATGAAAATAATACTAGATAACTGTTTAATTTGAACTCATTCTCTCTAGAAACTAGGGAGGTAGAAGGAAAAGCATACTTTCAAGATGTAGGTGCATTTTTGTTCTTAGAGGTAAATATCTCTTTCTAAAAGTCAACAGATAAGTGATTAAATTAATTGGGGCACTAGCCATACCCTGGTGACTAACGGTAGGGAAAGCTCTACTGGCAGACACTTGACTCAATAGTACTAGCAAAGAAACACCTCTAAATCCTCAGGGTTATCTCTAGAACCCTGATGGAGATCTATAGCTGAATAGGCATGGGTTAGTGGGTCATAGTATACTTACTACATAATAATATCTGTCTCACAAGGTTATTATGAGGATCAAATAAGAAAACACATGTAAAATACTTTGCAAAACTTAAAGTACCATTTAAATGTTAGTTATTCTTATAGTAGTATTACGTTCTTATTGAATTATTCTTATATAATATGATTATAATCTGTAATATAATGTGATATAATTATTTTCAGTTCATTGGATGAATGAAAGAATGAATGGATGGATGAAGGAGTTCTTCCTGAAGTCTAGAGGGAAGAATAAAGATTTCACATTTTAAATAGAAAATTTTCTTTTCTCTATCTTTGATTTGGCTAACAATCCTTTCATTTTCCTATAGGGCTTATAAAGTTGATCCCATGATGGAAACAGATGAGTAATTCTGCAGGAAGAAGATATAGATATAAAGCTTCAAACACAACTACTTGCTCCTGTTAGCCTCAGTCCAAGACCTTTATGCTTCTTAAGACTGTATGTTCTATTTCCTAAATCTCTACTAGGTGAAAAGCTTCAAAGACATCCCCTGAACTCCTCTGACATATCTACAGTTTTTCCTGGGAGAGATGACTGATGACCTCCAGAAAGACTCTTACTCTGGATTTTGACATCTTTCAAGTTGCTGACTTGGTTAAAAATTTTTAGTTTATCCAAAGAGAGAAAATATTTACAACCTGACAGCCAGAATGAAAAACGGAAAGAGAAAGATGTCATAGCATTCTCCCTTCTCTGGGATGCTGCCTCAAGAGTTGACCTCTTCATCTTGTCACCCACATCTCAGCCCACCCAGAAACTGCCCACTTTCAGCCTCCAGTAGCTGTATGTCATTATAGCTTTATTACTTCAATATCCCATCACTACCACCCTTGCCTCTTACTCATACACATACATATCCCAGTTCTCCATTTCCAGACTAGACAGAGTTCTTTTTATCACAGTCCTTCCCTTCCAATAACAGGCAGAGACAAATTCTGGGCAATTTGTGGAGCGTGGGAAGAGTTGTATATTTGTAGCATCTTTTGTAACACCATAATCAGCTATAAGACAATGTTTCTCCCAGAAAAAAAAGGCTCAAAGAGATTGGGGGTAGGGAAAGGAGGCAAATGGGGAAAAGATGGGGTGGACAGATGGAGAACAGAGATGAAATTGGTTGAAGGGAGGTTAAATTCCTCACTAGCCCTATTTCTTTGCACATTGTCTGATCATTTTCATAATTCAGAACAAAGTGCAACACTATTTAATGAGCCCATTAATGACCCTCTAATTTAGTCTCTGCAGGCCAAATTCATAAAATATTTATGCTCCATTTACAGAGGATTTCCTCTGACTCTTTGGGGTGAATGGATTTTGTAGAATAGCTGGACAGTGATATGTCCATAGTCTCTAGATCAATGGATTCCTGAGATCTTTCTGATCCAAATCAAGAAAGAGGAAAGAAAATCGAAAGCTGGCCACTTCCTGATGTAAGCATGTTTCCTTGTCTTGCTCTCAATCATAGGTAGTAAGAAGTTAAGTAAAAAGGGAAACACAATCCAGACAGATCTCTTGCAGGAGGCATTCAGTTTGATCAGTGTCACAGTCTTCAATCCCTTTGACTGCAGTGAAAGGAGAAATTCATAAACAGGGGTTGAGGGAATCAACAGCAGTAAAAGGGAGAAGAAGTGACTTGGACCTCAAGAACAGTATAATGCAATCCTGTTCCCCAGCTCACCCAACCAAAGCAGTGAGACAACGTGGAAGCAAGAGAAAAAAGACACCACGAAACTTGGGCCTACCTGATCATGTGCTATGTGCTCTATTATGGCTGTTTGCCCACTTAGAACAGTCACCTCTGAATTTGGATGTGGCCCCAAAGTCCATGACACCTTCATCTTGATAACTGGAAAAATGGAAATTTCCTATTCAAATTTTAGCAAAAACTTTTATATAATTAAAGTGGCAGGTTTTTTAAAAGAGCAGCATGTGAGTAAGTGCAGCCACAGAGCATGCACTTCTTCATCAGTATCTGCTTTTCTTTTAAAGGTATTTTTTTCAGCTGTGATAGACATGATAAACAAAGTATTGAAATAAACTGAACTTAAAATCAGACCTCCAACATCACTCAATCATCAAAATTTTCAAAAAAATAATAAATGTTATTCAATTACATTATTTAAACTAAAAATATTAAAATATGTCTTAGAGCAAAGAAAGTTTTATGATTAAGTAAAATATTTTAAATATTCTTTCATTTTCATCTAATTTTTAAATTTCTATTTAGTGTGCTTATTAATATACATATATATTATGATTTATAAATTAATATATTTGTACAAATATATACATATTGGGACATATGCTCCAAAATATTTTATTGCTATGGGTGCACAAGTCAAAAAAGTTTGGAGGCCATTTCTATGGAAATCACTAGAACACCTATTCTAAGTCCCACTCCCAGAGAAATGGGACTCTTCCTTTCCCAATCAGTAGGTAGTTCTTAGATCATTCTTGACCAGATTGGTATTCTATTGGTCCCCAGAGAAGCTTTCATTCTGCCCCAAAACACCCTATTCCTGTTATGGAGATGTCACAGAAAATCTTAACGTCCTATCCTTATAGTTTTATTTCAGTGTAGTCTGACACAGAAAAGGAATTAATCCATTTTTTTTCCCCCTCTTTCCCAAGTCTCATAGGTTAAGGCCTGACCTGTTAGGGCTTTCTGCTTTTCCCTTAGGCTGCCAGCATGTACCTGAAAATGAATGAGTGTTAATGCTATGATTCCTGCAGCATTTGGTGTGAAAAAAAATACCCATATTAGGAGTCAGGAGACCTGGATTTTAGTCTCAGCTCCAACACTTACTGGCTTCAGAACTTTGGACAAGGCCCTTCACCTTTGCAGGGCTCCCTTCTCTTATCTGCAAAATGGAGATGATAAAGCTTGAGCTATGAACCTCACTAAGAAATAGAATAAAAAACAAGGATCTTATGGGGCTTAAGGGTTCAATATCACAATGTGTGTCAAAGTACTTTGAAATATGTATAAAAAAAAGCTGTTTCTTAAGATGGCATCATAATAAGTAACAAAGCATGCCTTAATAGACCCTGGGATGTATTCTCTCACAAGTATATGTGATATGAGTAGGGAGATGGGTCATAAGCACAAATTTGCAGAGATATACACTCATGGGATACATGCAGCCAAGGTAACTTACACTGCCAGCCATGCAGACTTGTAATGTCCCTTCTCTTCTCAACTTGTCTTCTTGTTCCCCTGGGTGCAGGATCTCTACTAGACTGATCACTCAGCTGGGTTGCCTAGGAGAGTTCCCTTCTAAAGTTCAGAATACGTAATGGCCAAGACTCCAGTCCAAACATCATCACATATTTGGAGGGAGTAAGAATGGATGGAGGGAGAGAAATCCCTTCCCCTCCCTCCTGGAAGGCAAAGTAACCTTTGACGTGGAGATTCTCCTCATAGGCATAGGTCTTAAAAGAGATCAGTGACAAAAAAGAAAGTCCCCATATACATCGACATATCTAAAATAGTGTTTTTTTGGGGGGGTTTTGTGGTAGTAGCAGTGAAGAACTGGAAACAAAGTAGATGCCCATCAACTGGGGAATGACTAAATAAATTGTGGTGTGTGAATGTAATAGAATATTACTTTGTCAAAAGAAAAAAATGAATATGAATACTACAGGGATACATGGAAGACATATTGATGCAAAGTGAATTAAATAGAATCAGGAAAACAATATACACAATGTCTTCAATGATGTAAATGGACAGAATAACAATAAAAACTGAAACTGAATCCATGTAATTATGACCAAACTTGGCTCTGAAAAAGAAATTAGAATATACCACCCTCTCTTCTTTACAGAAGTAGGTGACTTTGGAGATGGAGCACAGAATAAAATATTGGACTTGACTAATGCTTTTGCTGAACTTTTTTTTTTCCCCTCTTGATATCGAGATCCCTAGATCTTGGTAGGTCTTTATAATCCTGTCATCCCCAAGATTCCCTGATCGCTATAAAAATTTCTCTTTCCCTCAGGGGATGGATTCACAGCCATTTCTAACTCTCTCACTTTCTGTCTTTCTCTCCCTCCCGCCCCCCTCGCCTCTCCTTTTTCCCCCACTCTCCTTTCTTCCCTACCCCAGCACCTATCAGCAGGAGATCTTAAGTGGTTATAGCATTAGGCTGAGTCCCAAGGGCGTTAGTTGTCTAAGAAGCCGATGGGGCTCCGAGGATATCATGGCTCATTGCTCATAGACTCTATCATCCTTTGTTAGTCCTGATTATGAGCAAGAACCCAGACAGGCTGCCTCCAGGTTTCGGTCCTTGACTTTTCTATTTCAGAGCCTTTCTCTGTTTTACCAAATCACCAAATTGAATCATGCCTGACGTCTTTCCAGGTCACTGGCTCCTTAGTTCTCCCCCTTTCAAGCATATAGAACAAAATCAGACGCCCCCCTCACTTTCTAAAGTGGCACACACACAGAGCAGCAGCAGCAGCAGTATATCATCATCATCATCATCATCATCAGTCCTTATATTGCACATTGAGATTTTCAAAGGGCTTAACACGTTATCTCATTTGATCTTTACAATAACCCTGGAAGGTAGATGCTATTATTATCCCCATTTTATAGATGAAGAAACTAAAGCAGCAAAGCTGGTCACAGATTTCCAGGATCACACAGCAAATAACTGTCTAAAGCAGCACTCAAACTCAAGTTTTCCTGACTCTAAGTCAGGAACCAGTTGGGTCAGAACAATACTCTGTCCACTCCCTGAATAACCTAACTGCTTTGAGCACATGTATACACACAAGAGACAATTGGGGAGGAATCCTGATATCTAGCAGCCTGAATTATCTATCCCCCATTTACCTTCTCTTTATAGAATCACAGAAACCTGTACTTAGAAAGAATCCTTGAGGTCAATCTAGTTCAACTTTCTGCCCAATACCAGAAACTCCCATAAAACATCACCCTCACCTCTACTTTAGGGCAAAACTCTCTACTTGACAGACAGCCTTACATCCGGAAAAACTTTCAGCATTAGACCAATCTTCTTTATGTAAATTGCTAGATAACACAGTGAATAAAGTCAAACATTTACTAGCTGTGTGACCCTGGAGAAATAACCTAACCCTGTTTGCCTCAATTTCCTTATTTGTGAAATTAACTGGGAAAAGAAATGACAAATTACTTTTAAAAGTTCCAAATGGAGTCACAAAAAAGTCAGATGTAGCTGAAATAAATAACAACAAAATCTGCCTCCCCCTTTTATAAAATCATAAGAGTATAACCTTATCAATTTAGAGCTAGAAAGGATCTTATAGGACATCTAATCCAACCCCCTCGTTTTACAGATCAGGGACCTGAAACTCAGAGGGGTTAAGTCACTTACCAACCCCACAAGTGACAAGTGGCAGAGCTAGGATTTGAGTCAGATCCTCAGACTTCAGATTTAGCGCTCTTCCACCCTGATCAGCTACACAGAATAAATCTAATTTTGCTTCTATATAACACATTCTTTCAAATATTTAAAGACAGCTTTCATACCCTATCTAAAAAAGTCATCTCTGAGCCAATTTTTCTCAATTTCTTCTGCCATTCTTCATTAGAAATTCATAGGGTCATGGATTTAGAACTGACAGATAATTTGGAACTCATCAAATATAATTCTCTCACTTTTCAGATGAGGAAACTGAGGCAATAGTGGTCAAGTGACTTTCTCTAAATCACATAGATAGTAAGAGGCAGAGCTAGGATTAAAATTCAAAACCAATACTCTATCCATAGCACTACCCTGTAATTTAAAGAATTATAATACTCCCAATTTTACTCTGCATTCAGTGGTAATAATGGTGGTGGTAGAAGTAATAGTAGTGGTGATGGTGGTGGTTTTTCCCATTTGCTTCTCTCTCTGGTCTTGATATAAGTAAAATGTCATTATCCTTCTGGAAAAGATGACCCAACTCTAAGAAAGAGAACCCATGAAAAAATTGCTGTTCTGGGTAATGGAGAGAATAAAGGACTGAAGATCTGAGGTACCAGTATTCAATTGTGTGCCTTTAGTAAGGCAAAAAGCATCTCTGAACCTTGATTTCTTTATCTATAATATCAGGACATTAGACTAGATTAACTCTAAAGTCTTTAGAATACCATGACTCAGAAAATAATTGAATCTCAAAAGTGAAAGGTTTATCTAAAGGTCACACTAAGGCTACCAAAATAGGCTATCAGGAGGAGTGTCTTAGTAAAAGTTTACTAACAGGCTTTCAAAAAATTGTAAGCATGACATACTTTTAAATTAAGTCTGTGTTATTAACTTTTTAATTCATTATTTTCTTAGATCTAGACAATTAATGAAACAATAAATCAGGGCCTAATTTGTATCACTGGCCAATTTTTACGAGGTGGAATTGCTCATACTAAAAATTTAGCAGTTAGCTCTCAACATTCATTTTGTTTATAAGATTCTGAATTGCAAATGTTTCTCCCTCTCCTCCTCCCCAGGATGGCAAGTAATATAATGTAGTTATTCCAGCCTCCATTCCACATGTCTAATGTTTTAATAAGAACCTTTTTCTTTCATGATTCTGAAAGCTCTAGACTTTAGCCAATGGTCAGACCATCAGTGAAACTTAACACCAAAAGAAAAACCTGAATTTAAAGTCAAGGTAAACCAGAAACTGTAAAATGACCAAGCCCTTTAAGAGCCAATATATTTTCTAGTCTTTCTTATATCACTAAATTAAAGACATTAATGAGGAAGCATCAAAGACTAAGCTGAACTCAGAAGAAACTTATCCATAGGCATAAAACCAAAGCCTAGCTATAGAAGATAAGATCTGATTTTGCATCTAATATATAGGAATTGTCCAGCTTCTTTTCTAGATGCTTAAACCACTTTAGTGATATTTCTTCACAATTCATCCAGGAAATTTTTTACTCTTACATTTTATGTGATTTTTCAATAAAAAGAAACAGAAATTATTCTACAGAAGAAGAAATTGAGACATAGAGTCATCAGTGCCTGCCTAATAATGCATAGTAAATGAGCAACAAAACTGAGATCAGAAGTTTAATCTCAGGATTCACAATCTATTCCTTATATAATATTCCCTCTAAAATCCCTTGCCCAACCTGGATTCAATGTTGGAAGGCCAGATCTCCTGATTACTAGCTCTAGAATGCTGAGGGAATAAAGATTTTCTAGCAGTGTCACTCATGACCCCCCATTGGTGTGTTTCTCATTATCAGATAATGTTAATCACTTTTTAGAAAAGATATTTTACTGAGGGGCAGCTAGGTGACATAAGTCTAAAATCAGGAAGACTTATCTCTCTGAGTTTAAATATGGTAACAGACACTAACTAGTTGTATGACAAACTGGGCAAGTCACTCAACCCTGTTTGCCTCAGTTTCTTCATCTGTAAAATGAACTGGAGAAGGAAATGGCAAACCACTCCAGTATCTTTGCCAAGAAAACCCCAATAGGATCATGAAGAATCAGACACAACTAAAAAAAAAATGAATAACATTTACTAAGTATATAGAATAAACCAGACATGATCTTTTTTTAAGGTTCCTGAGGAGAATGGGATCAAACTTAGAAATGGCATGTGGCCAAAAGGTAAAGTCATAACTCTTGTTAAGAGTCCTTCAGCATAGGTCTATACTGGACTTCATGGGTCAGTTCCTTGTAGTGTCCTAAAACTGACTTTAGGTGTACTATATATCCTATATGTGTAAGATATATGTTTTGGGAAAAATGTCATTGGCTCTAGTGGACACTTGTTCTCATGAGAACTGTTTGTCTTTCAATTTATTTAAGTTCATAAGATTATCTATCATTTCATCATTGGTGAGAGGGAAGGGAGGGAACTGGAACAAAAGAATAAAAGATAAATCTTCCCATCCTCAGGGCAATTCCTCTCAGGAGTCTTTCACCACAAGTTTTTCATCACTTAACTAGCCTGCTGCTGCTAGAAGGAGTGATTTTGAACTGACTTCTGTGTTATACAGAAATACAGAGGAGTGTTTGAGTCTTTTAGCCAATCACCACACATTTTCTGTGTAGCAACATGTATCTTCACTCCATGATTAAAGCACTTCACTTTTCCCAAATTGATTATAGACTTATTTCTATTTAGTTTATACATTTGATTGATTGATTCATTCTAGCTTTACAGGCCTCTGAAATTACATTAATTGGAGAGGAGGTCTCCTATTCTTATACTTCGATCTGGAAGTAACACTGTCAATTTTTATCACACTCCCCACCACCCCTAATATAGAGGGAGGGCTGCCTTTTCTGTGCCAAAATAGTGTACTCTACTGTCATAGCAGCCACTTTGGGGATGGTAATTGGCAATCTGTGATTTCATCTGAGGAAATTCTCAAGTGTTGGCCTGTGCAGGTATTCTGTGTGATTTCCTTATTGAGTGGGAAAGGGTCTTTCATGATTGCTGGAGTCTCTTTTTTCCCAAGTATTATTTCCAAATTAGCCCTAGACATAGCTGTGTATCTCCCCCCATTCTCACATAGTTGGTGAGCAAAAGGTCTACAACTCTTAATTTGGAAAACTATCAGCTTCTAAGCTAATTTTTGGGTACGTATCTGTCAGAAGCCATCTTTTAAAGGAATTAATTAACCTTGTTCAGTCTAAATGATTATCTGGATGATGTTTTTTTTTTTTTTTTTTTTTTCAAACATGGCTTGCTGAGAGTTTTACATTTCTCCCTTTTTCACTATGGCATCTGTTGGGTTGTGTCCTCCAATGTGAAGGTGTCTATATTACGTTTTTTCTTATTGCTTTTCCTTCTCCAAATCAGTTACCTTGTGAGTCCACAGCAATCTCTGATGAAAATCTCATCTGAGTTTTCAAGATGATAGGATATAGTTTACAATTTTAGATCTACAGGGAACTGAGAGATCATCTAGTTTAATTTCTTCATTTTATACAAAAGGAAACTGAGACTATCCAGACCAAGTGATTTGCCCAAAATCATTCATTTAGTAAGGAGTCAGGGATAAGATTCAACTTTTGTGACACTAAGTCAATTTCTCTTTCCAGCATGTCACTCCAACATTTGAGCATGTCTGTGCTTGTAATCTAGATCTTTTAGGATGCTCATTGTCTCTTCTATTTACACACAAGAAAACTCCAAATTCAGATTACCAAAGGAAGAATTCGTTCCTCCAGTGATGGATGGAATTTCAGTTAAATATCAAAGAAATACTTGATCAATGCACTTGATAAAACCCAGTGAACAAGATGCACTTGTTTGCTAAACAGCAGTATAGTTACTGGATTCATAACTAGTTGAATGATCTGATTCAATTAATGGCTCAACATCATTTTACAAGGGGGTATCTAGTGAAGAGCCTTAGAAATTTCTCTTTGGCCTATGTGAATTTACATATATCTAAAGATGTAGATATAGATATATATAAACTTACATATATATTCACATATCATTGTTATTAATTTAATTTTTACCAGTTCCCACCTTTAATCCATTGATTCTCACTTTTTACTTGCCTGTTATATATTATCTTCAGCATTAGAATTCAAGCTCCTCAAGCAGGGACTTTTTTTTGGCTTATATTTGTATCTAGTAGGCACTTAAAAATATTTGTTTATTGATTTAAAGATTGGTTGACTGTATCTCCAGCTCTTAGCACAGTGCCTGGTACATCATAAGTATTTAATAAATGTTTTTTTATTGCATTGCCTTGCTTTGCCAAGATGATCTCTGTATAATTTGCAACTGACACAAAGCTAAAAGGGATAACTAACCTGTCAAATGACAAAAATAGGATCCAAAAAGATCTGGATAGGCTCAATTGACTGGATGTAATTAGATGAAATTTAATAGAGATAAAAGTCATCATGAACTTGGGTACAAAAAAAAAGCAACTCAAAAGTACAATATCAGGGAGGCTTAACTAGATAGCAGTTGGCCTGAAAAAGTATCTGGAGATTTTAGTGGATTGGAAACTCAATATGAATCAACACTGTGATATGGCCAAGAAAGCTAATGCCCTCTTAGACTGCATAAATGAAAGTACAGTGTCCATACAAGAAAGGTTATATTTCCACTCTTATATTTTATTCTTCTCAAACTGCTTCTGAAGCATCTTGGAGTCATACTATGAAGACACTGAAAAGCTAGATGGCATACAATGGAGGGCAACTAGGATGGTAAAGGGTTTCAATGTCATTCCACATGAGAACTAGCTAAAGGAAGTTGGGATGGTTAACCTAGAGAAAGGTTAGAGGAGAACATGATACTGTCTTCAAGTGTCTGAAGGAATAGTGTGTGAAAAAGAAAAGAATAGATTTGTTCTGCTTGTCCCCAGAGAACAGAACCAAGAGAGACAATTTTTAAAAAATATTTTATTTTTTCTTAATTACATACAAATACAATTTTTAACATTCATTTAAAAAAAATTTAAGTTCCAAATTCTCTGCCTCCTTCCCTTCCTTCTCATTGAGAATGCAAGCAATTTTAGATAGTTTATGCATATGCAGTCATGAAACACATTTCTATAATAGTTATGTTATAAAAGAAAATACAGGTTAAAAAAACCTCCAAGAAAAATAAACTTGTGTCTTTTTTTAAAGTATGCTTCAGATTCAGTTCTTTCCTGGAAGTGAACAGCATTTTTCATCAAAAGTTCCTCTTAATTGTCCTGGATCACTGTATTGCTAAAATAGTCAAGTTATTTACAAATGATCATTGTACAATAATGATGTTGTTATGTATAGTCTTCTCCTTGTTCTATTAATTTCACTTTGTATCAGTTCATGTAAATATTTCCAAGTTTTTCTGAAATCACCCTACTTATCATAGGATTCCATCATAATTATATGCCACAACTCGTTCAGCCATTCCCCAATTGATAGGCATCCCCTCAATTTCCATTCTTTACTACCACAAAAAGAGTTACTATAAATATTTTTGTGCATATAAGTCCTTTTTCTCTTTTAAAAATCTCTTTGGGACACAGACCTAGTAACTGTAATTCTCAATCAAAGAATATGTATGGTTCTATAGTCCTTTGGGCATATAACTTTGGATCTAGCTTTCTTGCTCTTCTCTTTCTAACAAGGCAGCAATAGCAATTGCCTTTGGAGAGGTTGGATTAGTTCACAACTCCATCAACAATGCATTGATGTTCCATTTTTCCCCCATCTCTCCAATATTTGTCATTTTCGTTGTCTGCCATATTAGCCAATCTGAAAGATATGGAATGAAATTCAGAATTGTTTTTATTTGCATTTCTTTCATCAATAGTGATTTAGAGCATTTTTTCATATGGGTATAGACAACTTTGATTTCTTCTTTTGAAAACTGTTTGTTCATTTCCTTTGATCATTTATCAATTGGGGAATGACTTGTATTTTTATAAATTTGACTCAGTTCTCCATATATTTAAGAAATGAAGCCTTTATTATTTTCAGTTATGGTTACTGCATATTTCCTTCCAGATTTTTTCCCCTTCTTATCCTGTGCTCTCTCTTTCTCTCTCGCTCTCGCTCTCTCTCGCTCTCTCTCTCGCTCTCACTCTCTCTCCACCCTGTTTGCTCTCAAAAGTGTTTTGCTTCTGACTTAAACTTCCCCCAAATATCTCTCTTATTAGTGACCTTCTCTCTTCTCTTATCCCTTTCTCCTCCTACTTTTCTGTAGGGTATAATAGATACAATCGATTTCTACATCTAACAGAATGTGTGTGTTATTCCCTCTCTGAGCCAATTCCAGTGAAAGGTTTAAGACTACCCTACCACCTCCCATTTCCCCCATCTTCCTCTCCACTGTCAAAGTTTTTTTTCACCTCTTTTATGTGAAATAATTTACCCCATTCTTCCTTGCCATTCCCCGTTCTCCCAGAATAGGAGAAGCTAAGACTGCTGTGTAAGATGTGTAAGTCCACATTAAATATATATAATCATTGTTTGTCTCAGAGCATAGATGGATCTTACAGGTAGTAGTGATACATATTTCTGGAATCAGACCCATCCCTCTCCAAAGGAGATTGCTATTGCTGCCTTGTTGGGAAGAGAACAACAAGAAAATTAGACATATCTATTTGCCTCCCTCACGTTTCTCTGGTCAAGGGGTACAATAAAAAAACTATACTGAACTAGGTTTTAAAACAAAAGCCATTAACTACATAGCAGTTATCCTCATAAAGGAAAGTTTTGAACTCTATCAGCGTCACAGCACTGTTACTCAACTTTTTTGATAATGATATTTTTAATATGATATAGTTCTTGATTAAATTCAAATAAAACACTTACCCTTCTGCCTCCACATTTACCACAATAATCAGTAAAGCTAATTTAGAAAGATACACCTGTTGGACAATGGACAGTTTCCTAAAATCTCTGATACTCATTACTCATACCTCCATGGGCTGGGTGTCTTATTACTTAAATGGCAATGAAAGCAAAGAATAGTTTCACTCTCTTCAAGAACTTTCCCAGCTCATACACTGGGGGAAAAATGTGTGTGTGTGTGTGTGTGTGTGTGTGTGTGTGTGTGTGTGCGCGGCGCATACAAGTGCTACTCTCACTATATTGATGATGCTATCAATGGTTGGGGAGATGCATAGGATGGATAGACTTTCATTCAACAAACTAATAAACTCTTTGGGATAAGGGGCCTTGGCTTCTGAATTTTGAGTTCATCTTAACTTTTAACTCAGGTGCCCTTTGGGTACCTGGACAATTACAGGTATCATTAGGATGGGTCTTTCTTCCATTGGAAGGAAGACCATATTCCAATGAGTGATTCTGCAACTGGCATGTTAAACACTAAGATCTAATTACTTTGTTCCATGGCACTAATAATAAAATGACAGGAAGTTTCAGAAATGTCTAGCAAGTGATTTATTCAATTAAACTGCTGTGTTATTAAAAACACACACACAGGTAATTTTCCCCCCAGTGCAGACAATACTATGCCTTTCTAATTAGAAGCTAATTACTTACTAATGTGGTGCACTCTCTCTGCTTTCTGAACAATGTCTTGGAAGGTGGAGATACACAAGGGTAGTTCAACTGGGCACTTTGGAAATTTAAAGTATTGAGCCTGTGCCCCAATCAAGTATATTCATTCACTCTATTCATTAATTTGCCTAGGATGCATAGTTTTCACCAATTCAACAAATGCACCAACAAAGATGAGGCTGAAATTCATCATACATATGTCATTCATTCTCAAAGAAGATATGATCTTGGGCTCTGAAAGACTCTCTCTTTTCCCTACCACCACCCCATCCATCCCTCCATGACAGTGGATTATGTGAGAGGTCAAGGAAGACTCTACAGTCAGATAACTAGTTCCTAGTGACTTAAATCCCTACCCAATCCTTGGCAGCTACTCCCTGTCCATATAGATAATATGTTCCTAAAGTCTGTGGATACTGGCCATGAGAGCCTAAAACCCAGAGACCCTTTGGGTTCAGAGGACCCAGTTAGGCAAAGCAGGGCTAAACAATCAGGCCCAAGTCTAAATCCCTAATGTCACAAATCTCTTGTGGCTGCTATTGCCATAGGTTCTAGAACCGTCTGCAGGGCTAGTTCTGGGTTAACTCTGGTCACCGACATATCCCCCCAAATGTTCCCCCCTCGGGCTAAAGATCTTGACTCTGGCTTTTGTTCTTCTCCCTGGTTTCATGGTGACAAAATGAGTTTGGCATCAGTCTCCCTCTTGTATTACCCATAGTGTTTAACTGATTGTGACCCAGACTCCATTGTTCATTTCATGATTCCATTTGATGTTTTCTTGCAAAATCCTAAAGTGTTTTTCCATTTCCTTCTCCACCTCATTTTACAGAAGAGGAAACTGAGGTAAACAGGGTTAAGTGGCTTGTTTAAAGGCCACACAGCTAGTAAGTATCTGTGGCTGGATTTGAAGTCATGTTGATGAGTTTTCTTGACTCCAGACCCTGCACTCTCTGCATTATGGCACCACTTAGCTGCCCATGACCTAAACTTAAGACCATCAAACTTCATCTGGCATTACTAGTAGGGTGGCCCAGACACACACCTAACACACACCTAACATATGTTCTCTTAGAGCAGAAAAATAATGATATTATTAATAATAAGCATTTATATAGCACTTAAAAGTTTGAAATCTTCTGTTCCTGGGTTATCCCAGTGGACCTGCAGAATGGCAAAAATCAGGTCTTGTTGATCCATCCCAAACCTACACACTCCAAAGAATTTTATTGGCAACCCTTTCTTCAATCACAGTTAGCAACTTGTGTGCTTGTGTGAAAACCACCCCCAGGATTGATTCAATCAGAATTAGGAATGTGCCATTGAAGTGTTTGTATCTCCATAATTCTTTAGAGCCTACAAAGTGTTTTCCTAACAGCAACCTGTTAAATAATACAAGGTCCTCTCAGCACAGGTAGTAGTATCCCCTTTTTACAGATGAGAAAACTGAGGCCCAACAAAATGAAGCAATTTGATCAGGATTACCCCTCTAGTAGGCATCTACAGGCCCATGCCTCATGTGTATAGTTAACAGGTTGTGGGAAGGAAATAATTTCCAAGAAAAGCATTTACTGGTAATGTCTTTCACTAGAAAAGGAAAAATAGGGTAAAATCTACCAAGTAGATTTCCTACCAAGTAGGGGAACAAAATGTAGATGTACCTTTGGGTACCTGGACAATTATAGGTATCATTAGGATGGGTCTTTCTTCCATTGGAAGGAAGACCATATTCCAATGAGTGCAGAGAATCAAGAGAAGAGCTGTTATTTTGTTTTGTTTTGTTAAATCAAAGAAAAAGCTCAATTTTGGACTAAAGAAGAGTAGGGTTTTTTGTGGTGGCAAGGAAATGGAAACTGAGTGGATGCCCATCAGTTGGAGATGGCTGAATAAGTTATGGTGTATGAATGTTATAGAATACTATTGTTTTAGAAGAAAAGATGAGCAGGCTGATTTCAAAAAAGCCTGGAAAGACTTACATAAACTGCTGCTGAGTGAAGTGAGTAGAACCAAGAGAAAACTGCACACAACAAGATAATGTGATGATCAATTCTGATGGACTTGGCCCTTCTCAACAGTGAAGTGATTCAGGCCAATTCCAACAGACTTGTGATGGAAAGAGCCATCTGCATTCAGAGAGAGCACTGTGAGGATTGAATGTGCATCACAACATGATATTTTCACCTTTTTGGTTGTTTTTTGCTTGCTTGCTTGTTTTTTTCTTTTCATTTTTCCCTTTTGATCTGATTTTTCTTGTGCAGCATTAAGTTGTGGAAATATGTTTAGAAGATTTGCACATGTTTAACTTATATTGGTTGACTTGTTACTAGGAGAAGGGAGAAGGAGAAAGATAAATTTGAAATACAAGGTTTTGTAAGAGTGAATGTTGAAAACTATTTTTGCATGTATTTTGAAAATAAAAAGAATTTTAGTTAAATTTATTTATTTAAAAAGAAAAAGATTGGGGCTTAGGGAGATATTTCATGGAAGGTAGGTAAAAATTTGGGAGAAGAGAATGATAACCTGGAAAAGCAGAAAGAAATCTAGACAGAGTAAGGAAAGCAGGAAGAAACAAGTAAAAAATCTTCAGAATAATAGTCTGCTCTTAATTTATCTAATTGGTAACTAGTCTTAAATCTCTACATGTATGATCATCATCTGCAGCAAAATAATTATTAATATACTTGAGGCAAGTCTAAGAGAAAGTCTCTGACAGTATGACTTCTCACAAGAAAAAGGTACAAGAAATTAAGCAGTATATCCCAAAGAGATATTAAAGAAGGAAAAGGGACATGTATATGCACAAATGTTTGTGGCAGCCTTTTTTATAGTGGCTAGAGAATGGAAATTGAATGGATGCCCATCGAATGGAGAATGACTGAGTAAATTGTGGTATATGAATGTTATGGAATATTATTGTTCTGTAAAAAATGACCAGCAGGATGAATACAGAGAGACTTGGAGAGACTTACATGAACTGATGCTGAGTGAAATAAGCAGAATCAGGAGATCATTATACACTTCAAAAACAATATTGTATGAGGATCAATTCTAATGGAAGTGGCTATCTTTGGCAATGAGAGGATCCAATTCACTTCCAATTGATCAGTGATGAACAGAACCAGCTACACCCAGCGAAAGAACACTGGGAAATAAGTATGGACTGCTTGCATTTTTGTTTTTCTTCCCAGGTTATCTTTACCTTTCTAAATCCAGTTTTTCTTGTGCAATAAGAGAACTGTATAAATATGTACACATATATTGTATTGTAAAGTGTTATACTTTAACACTTTTAACATGGATGAGACTGCCTGCCATCTAGGGAGGGAGTGGAGGGAAGGAAGGGAAAAGTTGGAACAGAAGTGATTGCAAGGGTCAATGTTGAAAATTTATTCATGCATACGTTCTGTCAATAAAAATCTGTAATAATAAAAAAAGAAATTTCTGAGGCCTCAGCAAATGAAGAATCTCTCTAAGGTGCAGTTTTTCCTGGAGAACAGAATCAAATAGAGATAGCAAAGACAACCTAGCAGCTGTATGTCATGAAATGGGGAAGAAATCATAATTATGAGTCAGCTAGAGATGAAAAGAAAACCTGGAGAGATCAGAAAATAGCTCCCCATCACCTTCATTTTGTTTGTAGGTATAACAGCATTTGGGGACCCACAAGAGAATCTTTCCCCAAGCTCCACAGGGAGGATGGTGTTTGCTTTGGGAAAAGATATAGGCTTGTGCCCATGGCAAAATTTTATATCAAGGGCCTTGAATTTCAGCTTAGGCCACGTATTTTGCCAGAAATAATGTAAATATTCCTTGGTAGAGAGAAAATATATAGTACATCATACTGTGTAGAAGGTCTGGACCCCCTTGAAGGTGGTCTTGAACAGAAGACTGAAAAAGGGACAACTCTTCCTGATCCCTCTCCACAAACAGACAAGCTGGTGTACATTAAGAAAATAGATCAGAATACAGTATGAGATTTTCTGAGATATCTGCTCCTTCTGGAACCAAGCCAAGGAAGATAATACTATTGTCTATGCTGGATTTCCCTCTGCCCTAAAAGACCTTTTTCTTCTGTTCATCCAATACAGAATATTCAAGATTGATATTGCCTTATGAGAAATAATGACCTTTTCTGTAGCTTTAGCCATTTCGTGAGCTGTCTAGAAAAGAGTCACTTTGATATACTCTCTACATAGTCTAATTTATAACCATAAAACAGACTTATAATTAGCACAAAACAAACAGGATTTTGTCTCAGGGTGCCGATATACTTCCTCCCCAGAGTGATCATTGTCCAGAGGACTTCCCTCACAGTTCTCTGGAAGAGCAGAACTCTGGAGACCCTTCCCACTGTCTTCAAGCCTTATCTCCTCATCTCCTTCCTCATGCTGATTTTGCCCTAGGCATAATTCTGGCTAGTTATGGCTCTGTCCTAGATTTCACAAAAGGAATTAAAACCACAGGAATTTGGAGGTCATCTAGCTAATGCCTGTCCCCTTCATCCAGACAAAGAATTCCAGAATTATAGCCAAAGCATCAGGAAGTTCTCCCCTGACTAAGCTAATTCCCTCCCACTGCAATTTAAGTCCTTTTCCTCTTGGCTGTTCTCAATAAAAACAGAGAACAGCTGCTCATCATGCTCATCCCCAACCAGCCCTTGGCTTCTCATCAAAAAGTGAGTATAAAGTATCTAATAGTTTCTGATGCTGTTCTTGGTGATAGGTGGGGAGTTCCAGTCATGAAATCTCCAGTTACAAAACTTCTCTATTGGAAAACTTCTCCAGGTCTGACTAGGCCATAAGCTTTTTTAGTGTTGGGGAATTCCTCAACCCAAAAGTTCTAAAAGCCTCTATCTTGGTGCTTTCACTAAAGCTCAGTAAATCAGGAAACAAGGCCAGACGAGAAAAAGACTAATTAACACTTGTCAGGTCCATGAAAACTGTGATGCACAAAAATATATACATACCTAGGATTTTAAACAATCTAGGGCAATATTGTGTGACCAAAGAAATATCTGATAAGGATTCTTAGCCACTTTCCTTATTTTGGAGGTTAAGAATTAGAGATAGGAAGTTAAATGATTTGGGGAGAACATGTTAATCTTTGGGTTAGAACAAGTTAACTTTGGGTTTGGGGGAGTTTCCAAAAATCAGATGTTAGTGTGGGTTTCCCACACTAGGATAATGTTTTCTCTATAATTAATCTAATCAGAATATTCTGTTTGAGCAGAAAATCTCTAAAATGGAGAAAGCCTCTTCCAGATTGAATCTGTTAGACTCATCCTGTCCTTGCTAGCTTAAGGGTCTCCATTTTTGCAAATCAAAAGATCTGTTTCCTTGGTCTCAAAGATTATTTTTTCTGGGAAAAGGATGTTTCTCCCAAACTTGCAGTCCATATCTTCCCTAATAGCTATTAACTTCTGAAAATACCAAATTCTAGACTCTTTGAGAACATAGGACTAAAGGATCTGAGAAAATCATGGCCAGCCTTACAGGTAGATGGAATAGGTGGTTACTATTGTTTCTTCTGAACTGGACAACATACATGGCATAGAACACTTTATGACATTCCTATTTGCTGTTCCAGTCTCTGGTAAGCTTCCCTCAGGTTCCTGGATGTGGCACAAGGAATCAGCTAGTTTAGCCCTCCATCTCCTTATTATTACAGGGAAAAAAAGGCATGGAAATACGAACATCTCTAGGAAAAAAATTTGAAGGTAAGTAAAATCTGTCTTTGGTGCCTATCTACTTCTTTTCCCATATCACTCTGTCATGTCCTGTTTCCTCCTCTTTACCACTCCAAGAAGTCCTAGGTCCTTATGATACTTTCTCACTACTCAAAGACTCTATCATCAGCATTCCCAAAATGTTTGTCCTATCTCAAATTATACTGAAATCCAAAATAACTTTTTCTTCTTTTCTCCCCTTTTCCTATTCCCTGTGCCAGAATTTAAGTCTGTATTTGGAAAGCAACCTTATTAAACCATGAACATTTAAGCAGGACAGGCACAGCAAATGAGAATCTTAACCTTCCCCAGAATCTGTGTTTATTAACTCAAATAAATTTTGTATCAGTTCACTTACAGATTAAAGTAGAGGTATAGATCACATTCACAGGGAATTTATTTAGTTATTATTTATTATACATTATTATGAATACAACTATTCCTATTATAATGTAAACTCCTTAAAAAAGCTTCCTACTCCTTTTTTTCTAACTGACTGACCTGATGAAGTATAAGTCACAAAATAGGGAGTCATCCAGAATGAATTCACATCATCTCCAGGTCAAGGGGCAAAGCTTTATTATGCTGCTTTACCAAGCAGACAAAGCCCCTAATGAATTTGCAATTACCAAGGGGGAAGGTGGGACCTTTTATGGAAAAGGACCCAAAGCACCGTGTGCTAGCAATGCTGATTGTACAGTCAGTAAATCAGTTGGTAGTTGTGGTTCTCCTTTTCAACAAGATAGCATGGGCAGTTGACACCTATAGTAACCTCCAGACTGTACACAATAATAGTAGGTATCAGTACAGGATAGCTCTGTCTGTACAAGATAACTCCACAGGGTCAGCTTGCTCCTCACTGAGATCCACTTAGGTATTTGGCTTGCTAACAAGGACATGGTTTTTTTGCTGGAGTCCATTCACCCCATCAATTCCACTGCCACTAGGCCCTAAAAGTCCTTGAATTGGGCGCATAAGGCCTTTCACATCCTGGCTCAACTTACCTTTTTCAGACTTGCTACACATTACTCCCCATACACTATTCTCCAACCAAACTAACCGTAAGGTTCCTCACACATAGTACTCCATGTTTGGTCTCCATGCATTTGCTGTGCCCAGTGCCTAGAACACACCACACATACACACACACACACACACACACACACACACACACACCCCTCCAACTTAGAATCCCTATTTTCCTTTAAGGCTCAGTGCCTCCATCTCAAATTATCTTGTATTGATTTTTGTCTATTCCTATGCAAGCACATGTCCCTACATTACCTCTCTCCTCTCCCATAGATTATATTAAGTCCTCAAGGGCAAAACTTACTTCCCTTTGGTTTTTGTATCCTCAGAGATTAGCAGATAGAAAACAATAATAAATGCTTATTGATAGTCACAGTATGAAAACTAATTATCATTACAACTCAATAATGATTGTGAAGGTATCCATTAACTTTGCTGTAAATTTCATTGAAATACTAAATTCTTATGTAATCTTTATATTTTCTTGCTCATCTAGCATGGGAACCCATCTATGCACAAGTTTTTCTTAAAATACCAGACTTTTTGTCATTTAAGAAATAGGAAAGTCCTCAATGAATTGAGCATTTATTAAAGATTTACTATGAACCAAATTCTATAGGCCTAAATACAAGCAAGCAAGGTAGTTCTTGCCCTCGAGCAGATTACATTTTAATGGGGGATGGAAGCACATAAAGGGAAGGTTTATATTCTCTGCCACTTGGTTTGGAAATGAGAAGCAAAGTCCAGATCCCAGTGGAAATAGAACAAAGAAGATGGCCAGAATATAGGTGACATGGTTTGGGAAATGGCCAGATGCCCTAAATTTCCCTCTCATAAAGCTAGTTGCTAATGCTTGAAATAATCCTAGGGAAAAGGCCTTAAATTTCTCTTTAAAAAGGTGAAACTTATTTAGCTGTTAAGTATTTGGGGAGGGAAGGTTATCAAGGAGGGGAAGAAGAGCTGTAGGAGAAGGGAAGACATCATTATTCTTACTATTTTAGTGTGACTCAATTAGATCAGATTACTTTTTTAACACCTAACAGAGACTTTTGGCCTAAAGGAAGGGGAGTTTAAAAGTAGGGCTGGGAGAGGAGAGAGAAGAATCAATTATTAATACCTTATTGTGAATTACTTTATCAGATTATGGAGGATCTGCATTGTGCTATCATTTTGGCTGGAGGCTTGTATTTTTCTAGGTTTACATTTTCCCACTCGTTTTGGAGGAATCGCCATAGGACAAATCAGTGAAGATTCTCAGCAGAAAGCAGCAACCCTGAAATCCTATTTCTGGACATAAGATATAGCTGAGACTTCAAAGCAGTTATGACCTTGGCCAGTGGAGCAGCCTAGCAACCTAAAAAGGATCAATGAGTCTAAGGTCTTAGTTACTTTGGAGTGTGGCTATTTGAGTTGTGTCAACATCAGCAGGAAAAGCAATAAATGGGGCATTGAGGGAGGAAGGAATTAAGTTCAGTGGCCCAGCTACTACTCTCAGGAGCTCACCTGTATTCTTGGATTTGGAGTTGGGGCAGTAAATTAATCAACTTCTTTAAGGAAAGGAGAAACAAGAAAGAAGTTACTGAACCTTCTGAAGCTCCAAGTATTTTTCCTCTGATTGTCCCTTTCCCTTGAAACACTCTCCCTCTTTCACTTCTAATTATTGACCCCTCTGGTTTTCTTCAAGTCTCAGCTAATTTCCCAGCTTCCATAGAAGTCTTCTCTAATCTCACTTAATTCCAGTGTCTTTCTTCTTTTAATTATTTCCTATTTCTTCCATGTATTTCTTTGCATTATATTTGTTTGCATGTTATCTCCCCTATTAGATTGTAAGTTCTTGAGGACAGGATTTGCATCCCCAGTCCCTAGCACAGTGCCTGGCACATGCTAGGCACTTAATAAATGTTTGTTTAATTGAATAAAGAAAACCCACTAAAATCCTCTGTCACATATTGTGTCATGAAGATTTTAAATTGCCTCTCCTTCCTCCTCGCAGGCTCTCAGAATAATCCAGATATTCTGGATCTACACAGTCCTAAATTCTCTTGCCCAAATTGGGAAGTTTCTATGACAGATGTTCTTAGGGAATCCTGAGTCCACTTCAACTGGGAACTTAATTGATAAGGGAAGAGATCATAGGTCCTATTTTTTAGTCCTAGGGGAAAAAAAAATTTGTAGCTTCTCAAGAACCTAGATCTCCTCTTGTAGTGAGTCTCAATCTCAAAGCTTCATTGAATCATCGAATCTTAGAGTTAAGAATGACCTCAAAATCCATCTAGTTCAAGTTCAACCAAAACCATAAATCCCATCCAGAGCATATTTAACAAAAGCCTATTCAGCATCTGCTTGAAAGTGTCCAGAGATAGAAAACTTACTAATTTCTAAGGCAGTCTGTTCTTCACATCTTTGAAGACAGTGTTTTCTTTCCCTTAAATTTCCTCTTTTCCAAAAAAGCTAAATATTCCTAATTCTTTTGTGAGCCTGTGTGTGTGTGTGTGTGTGTGTGTATGTATTGGAAGGGCATAATTGGGGGGAGGGAGATAAGGTAGAAAACTAGATCCATAGGAAGAAGAAGAAAACACTGGAAATGCAAAATTCCTTGAAAACACCGTGGGCCAGTCCAGCACCTTAACATAGTGCCTAGCACATAGTAGGCATTTAATAATGTTGATCAACTCATCCACTCCAGAGCCAAGTCTATCCTTAGAAAAACTTCAAAGTAGGCAAAGGTTCTTTCCTATCTTCTATCCATCCAATGTCAGTACCTCCTTATTCCCTCAAACATATGCCCCCTTCATATGTCCTTATTCCCTCATCTATGCTGTTCTTCCCAAGAACCTTTGTTGTAGTGCTCTGTTCCAGTCTAAATCCCAAATTATGCCCCTTTTCTTTTCTGGGTCTCATTTCCAACATCTATAATAGGGTTACCCTGAGTCCTATTTCCCCAGGGCCTTCCTAGGTAACTGGAAAACGAATCTAATTTACATATTTTGCAAGAGTGAATATCATAGACATGGATAATCATAGAAAAGTGCCTATACTCCTCATAGGTAATACCTTTTACCAGAGATATTCAAGGTTTAAGCCAAAGAAATTGACCATAAAGGCAACAGGGGCAACCTAAGGAGAGCAGCACATGGGCAACTGAATACTCCAACAATAAATGGGGAAAGTATTTATGAACTCTAATGAAAGAAGGACTACATTTTCTGGGGAAGCACAAGATTATCCTCAATCAATCAATAATCATTTATTAAGTACCTACTGTGTGCCTAAAGTGACAACTATTAGTGCCATAAATGATCAAAAATGATAACAGATGTTTAAGTGTGGGCCAAAGACACAATCTCTGAATACCACATTTACAGCCAGTTACCAGGAAAAAATCATAGAATGCCAAATCTAGAAAGAGCCTAGAAACAATCTTGTCTATATAGATTAAAGAAGTTGAGGCTCAAAGAGGTCAAAGGATTGGTCAAAGTCAAACACTGCACTAATGACAAAGGTCAATCAGTCAACAATTATTTAGCAAGCATCCCCTATGTATGTGTCAGCTATTGTACTAAACATTGGGGATACAAAGAAAGGCAAAAGCAGTCCCTGTCCCCATGGATTTTGCATTCTAATGGGGAGACAATATCTAAATAACTATGTACAGAGACAGAAAGTAATCTCTGGGAAAATTATAGAGGAAGGAGTGTCAATGTGGTCTGAGGATAACTCCAGAACCTTATTTCTTATCCCACACCAATGATACTTTGCTCCTTATCTGAGTTCAGTTTCCAAATACATGACACAACCTGATTTTTTTTTCTTTCCCAGGACTGAAATACTTAGAGGTTGACTAGGGTGAGTCCCCTAAGGGTTTTTGCTTTTCATTTTCTATTTAGCATCTGTCTCAGCTATCAACCAACTTTTCATCTATTACATATTTGATGCACTTATTTTTGGGAATCACAAGCAAAAACATCCCTTTTTTTCCAACTCAACAAACATTTATTTAGCACTAACTATAAGCAAGACAGGGGACTTCACATAAAAAAGATTAAAAATAACTTGGTCACTGTACTAAAGGAGCTTACATTGTAACACATTTGAAATACCAACAAATAAGGAAGACAAAAGATAGAATTGTTAAAAAGCAAAGGAGATACCCAGGCTAAGTGTTCCTGAAAAGTTTCAGGAGGAAGAATTTACCAAGAAGAAAGAGCTACCTGACCTGGAGGAAAGGATTTGAAGAAGCAAGAGAAAAAGTAAGTATATTCCAATTAAGGAGAGTAATCAGTGCAAATGCCTAGAGGGCAAAGAGGGAAAAATGCTAACAGTGACCAGTTAGAAGTCCAATTGTGTTAGAATTATATTATCCAACAAGAAAGCAGGAATAGTAGTTAACTCATGACAATTCCCTTCTTAAAAACATTCTCACAGATGACAAAAAGACATAGAGCATTTGAGAATAGAAACATAAGATTGTGTTAGAAAGGACCTTCAAGAGCAACTTAGAGACTCATCAGAACCCTTTTGATGCAATGACCAACTATATTCCAGAGGACTGATAAGGAAACAAGCTACTGACTTTTGGCAGAGAAGTGGTGGACTATAAATGCAGAATACATTCTCAAATATGGCCAATGTTTGGATTTGTTTTGCTTAACTATACTTATTTGTTACAAGGGGTTTGTTTTTGGTTGTTTTTTTCCTACTGAAGGGATAGGATTGAGAAGAGGAGGAGGCCCAACAATAGTACCCCCCCATGAAAAATTAAGATCAATAAAGCATTTCAAAGAAAATAGACAGAAGAGAACTAAAAGAAATTCAGAAGGAAACGCAGAAAAACAGGCCAGTTTTGGAAGTAATAAGTTGAATTTATTTGAAGTCACATAGACAATGCTCTTATTCTCTTCTAGTTTGTATATAGACATGCTAATGGGGGGGGGGGGGGAGAGAAGAAATGTTCATTAATTTCAGAATTTAAAAAAAAAAAAAAACCTAAAAATGGAATGAAATGGGGAGAAACAAAGAAATGGGATCATCCCAAGCAAGGGGTGAAGTAATATGTCCAAAGTCAAACTCGCAATAAGCAGCAGAACCAGGATTTGAATCTGGGTCTTCTTATTCTAAATTCAGTGTTCTTTTCATTACTCAACACTCTGTCATTTGACTCAAGAGAAAGTAACTTACCCTATATCACAAAGGTAACAAGAAGCAAGTATGAAGATCTAAATCAAGGTCCTTACATTGCAAATCTAATTTTCTTTCCACAGTATTCCATAATACTCTCATTTAACAATGAAGAAACATAAGCCCACAAAAATGAAGTCAATATAATGGAATATTACTTTAGCCAGAAAACATGATGGATATAATAAATGAAAAGAAGCATGAGAAAACTTGTGTGAACTAATACAGAGTGAAATAAGCAAAATAGGAAGAAAATATACACAGGGACTCCATCAATATAAATAGAAAGAATAATAACAAAATAACCAAAAGTGAATACCATAAAATCCTGATGACCAAGCTTGGTCTGGGAGAAGAGAAATGAGAAATTAACTTCTTGGAAGAAGTGAGGGCTTTGAATGTGAAACACTGCTTATTAGATTTTTTCATTATGCTGCTTAGTTTTGCTGAACTATATTTTTCCCTTTTAAAAAATCTTATATAAAGGATGCTTTCTGGGAGGGGGGAGAATAAGGATTATATTAAGAAATGGAAGTAATATAAAAACAAAATATGCTCATAAAAATGTTAAAAGAAAACTGAGAGATAGAAAGTAATTTACCCAAATCAGTTTCATAGCTAGAATTTCTGGGAAAAAATTCTCCCAAATCTTCAAGATTGAAAGTGGTAATATAGTCGTATTTGCCAACAACACTCCTCACCCCTCCACACGTGCACAGACACCCCACCCCAAACACACTAACACATTACCAGCATCACCACACTTCTCTGAAGTAAACTGTGTCTTGATCCTGGCACCACATCTGGTCTGTTGCTGGAGAGCTGGTTATTTATGGAACTCATTTCAAGTTTCTGCTGTTGCCTGACCCATCTGTTTGACCATGCGTCCTCCCTCGGCTCTGCTGGGTTCTGACGGATAGTCCTGGGCCAGATGGGGATCTGCCCCAGGCTGGAAGCTGTCACTGTCTTCCTTCATAGTCCATATGGTAAGGGCAGAGAATGACCCCAGGTCAATGGGCAAAGAGCCACTAGCTGGGGCTGGAGGAAGCCCCATCAGAAAAAGACCTGGGACGCAGATGGGTCGCGTAGTCTTGATAAGAAACATACCAGGTTTGAAACAGAGTAAGTATTTGAGGGAGAGAACTTAGCAATGAAAGGAAAGAATGGAATGAGGTCAGCCCTGGATCGGGAGACAGCTTACCCTAATGCAAGAAGTGCTCAAGTCAAGGGAGACTTGGGTTAGAATCCTGGTTCTAACACTTAAAAAGTTGTGAACTTCGACAAGTTACTTCTCTTTTATGAGTCTCATCTTCTTTTGTCAAATGGAGATGATAGTACCTTCACCACTTACCTCACAGGGAGAAGCATCGCATGGGAAATTCTAAAGCAGTATGTGAATGTGCACAGTGATTGTTATAGGATTTAAGAGCTGGTAGGTACCTTAGAAGTCCCCAGTCTCTTCATTCTACAGATGAAGAAACCCAGGTCAAGAAAGTTGAAGGGATTTACCCAAAGTTAAACTAGCTGCAGAGAGAGAATTTAAACCCAGATCCTCGGATGCAAAAATCAAATGTTCTTCCATTGTGCCACAATGTAAATATTCAAAGATGTATATTTATTTGTGGAAGGAATTAAAGAAAATAGAAGTCAGATAAAGGTTTTAATGTTTGCAGAAATTTCCCTGTCTGTCTTCAGTGGGCATATAATCTTGGCATGAAGGAGATTATATATAGACATATATGTATGTATATATATGCACACACACACACACATATATATATGAATATATGAATGAATGCTTGCTGGAGGAAAATAAAAGATATTGAGAAGCATTTGTATAAAGTGATGGGACTTATTTTTCAATAAATATACCAGAACACATATGCAAACTAGCATTGTCTTTTTCAAAGGGATTTTCTTAGAAAATATAAAAGAAAACAAATTAATAAAGAAAATAGAAATTAGAGTAATAGTTCTAATGAATAAGAAGATAAATTCCTCAAAGCCAGGGACCAATTATCATTTTTTTGTCTTTGTACCTCATCTAGCACAGTGCTTTTTCCATGTAGTGGGTACCTAATAATGTTTGTGGAACTGAAAGTGTCACTGCTCAAAACTTGTTAGGACCCGTCTTTTGGAATTGCCTTTATAGGCAACATATGAGTCAGACAAGAAAACCAGTAATTACTTTATAGTCATACAAGTTACTTCAATTTTCCCCAAATTTCTCAATAATTCATCTTAACAAGACTTGATTCCAAATGACTTTCCCCCAAACTAAATGCATCTCTGAAGAACAAAGATTTGCCATGATTAATGCCAGTCATATGGAAGAATGCTGACTATAAGATAACTTTACTTCAATAGTCATACTTTTTTGCATATACCCTATGTGGGAGGTAATGATAGATGAAATCAAAAGACTAGTAAAAATCAGTCAACAATCAAGTGTCTACTCTGTCTTCTTTCTTGCTGTTCCCTGATCTTCATCTCCAGGAGTTAATCTACTCAAGTCTGAGATTCAACATTCTATTTCTAGTTGGATAGAGCCTATACTTCATCCCACTAGGGCTTGGACAGATCAAGCCTTTTGCCAACTACTCTGTCAACATCTACATATCCCATACCTCACTCTCACTTTTCATCTCTGGCTCAGGGAATAATAACTAAATCAACATTGCTTTGGGGAAGGACAAAACCATCTCTGCAACCCCTGTGATTCTGAATCATAAACTGCTAAGACCACCAGTCCTCCCCTTAGTAACCATTCTATACTCCCACATACCTATTTAATCCCTATGGTTCTCTAACCAACTCCATCCTCTCCTTCCATTGAACCCTGTAGAATCCTGGTTCTATTTTCCCATATTTTTGCACAGACTGCCCTCATTTCTAGAACGCTCTTGGAACCCCTGGTTCCCTTCAAGGCTCAGCTCAAATGCCACCTCCCATAAGAAGGCTTTCCTGAGTCTCCCCGGTGTGAGAGTCCTCACCCTAATTACTATTTTTAAAAGTGCACCCTATATTTTTTTTAATAATACCTACAAATATGTTGTATCCCTCTAGCAGAACAAATACTCCTGAAGGGCAAGAACTCTTATTTTTTTTTATTTGTATCTTCAGTGCCTAGCACAATGCTTAATAAAATACTTGATGAATTTGTTCATTGATTGATAAACAAGGTGAGAGATAGAAAAGAAAGGTAAGATATTTCCTAGTCACAGGAGATCATAGTCTAGTAAAGACAAAAATGGATCTCTAAATATCATCTAATCCATTCATTTGCCTTCAGGCAAAAACCAACCACCCTTAAACCATCCCAAAGAGAAATGATTTTATTTCACTTAAAAGAACTACAGAGAAGCTGATTCCATAATAAAGATCAGGAATTCATGTCACTGTTTAACAACACCCTATATGTTTGCTTACACTGACTCTCCTTCCTAGAAATATCTCCCTTCACCTCTTTACCTTTTAAAGAGTTTCTCCATCCTTTAAAAGCTAACTCAAATACCACATCATAACTTCCCCTGATCAAAACTACTCCTTCAAACCAAACATAGCACTTTATGGTGTAGGTTTGACAATGCATTTATCCTGCAATATTTGACTCTCAAAAAGGCAATCCGTTGATCTGTTATATTTATGTTTGTCTTATCTTTCACCAGACTATAAACTCCATAAAGAGAAGGACTAGGACTTTCTTATCTAAATTTTGTATCTCTCTTCCCTGCCCCCAACTACATAGTAGACATTGGAACTTAATAAATATTTGTGAAATAAGCTGATTATGAATGGATTCTCCTTTAAGCTAACCTAAGTTTCTCATGCTGTAATTTGCCTATTTTCTCTTGTTCAAAGATAGTGGAGAAAGCTGATCATCTTCCTGTCTAAGATTCTTGAAGATCTTTCTCTAAGATTAATATTCTCAGCTCCTTTAGCCTTTCCCAAGTTCTATTCTCCAAATCTCCAAGTTTTGGGGGTCTCACTTTTTTAACCACTTCATATACTTTTATAATTGTGGAAGCTTAAACTAGATAGTTCAGGCCTTTCCTGCTATTATAACCCTCTTTATCATAAGTACTCACTTTTTCTAGGTTATGAGAATAACTTCTCCAAAAAAGGATCTTTGGGCACTAAAGGAATTCATCAGACAGTCTCAATATGAACAAGGTCAGCCACTTATAAGTGTCTTTGGAATGTCCTCAGGTTAGCTGAGTGGTCTGGGTATTGAGTAAAAGATTAAATAAGTAGGCGAACTCCTTGATTTGAAAACATCAGCAAAACTCTTCATCGTTGATGATGAAGAGGTACAAAAGTCCAGAGGTTTACCCCAAATGTTGGGACAAGGCACATATGTAAAAAAGAATAAGTAAAATGTCATTCTGATGTGTCTGACTCTGACTCAAAACTTTCACAACCCTGAGCTCCAAAACACAAGATGCTACCGAATCAATTATTCTGAAGGAAAGAAACAAAGGCACAAGACTATCCAGAAAGTGACAGTATCTAGCATGAAAATTAAGAGACATGAAATGTACTACTTTTTTCCCCTACATTTAGGTTTTCTAGTCGAATTCTGCCATCTTGTGGCTCAAGTGGGAAAAGGAAACAAGCATGAAACCTTCAGCCTTGCCTTTTGTCCAAAAGCTTCCTAATCTGGTAGACAAACCTGAGACCTGAGGAAGACCTTACTTTAGAAAGGCCCAGGTCATCCACCGCATCCCAGGCCATCCCAATCATTTTGACTTGTGTCTTGTCATTGGATTTTGATGACTCTGGAAGAAAAAGAGATTGACAACTTTGCACAGTTGTCTCACTCGTATTCAGTTCACAACTAAGTCAAACCATGATGTTGTTGGTCCTCTCTAAAAACGAAGGACCAGTAACAACTTTGACGACAAGTTGGTAGTTTCTTAATTCAGGAAAACCCATTTGTAGAGCAGCCTTCCACGCCACCACTACCTTCCTCCTAGACACAAACCTCCTACCCTACCTGTTACCGTCTAAAATCCAGACCCAATGTTCTGGACGATTGATTTCTTCCCCATAGTTAAGTACAGGAATGAGATAAAGTTATCAAGTGTTCAGGATTACACCCTCATCTGCTCTAGCAGAAAAGCAGAAACACAGAAGGCTGGATAATGAAAAGTGACAATCCACATAAGCTTTGTTTTCGTGGTTCAATCATGTCCAACTTGTCATGACCCCATTTGTGGTTTTCTTGGCAGAGATACTAGAGAAGTTTGCCATTTTCTCGAAGAGAAACTCAGGCAACCAGGGTTAAATGACTTGTCCATGATCACACAGCTAGATTTGTGCTCAGGAAGATAAGTCTTTCTGAGTCCAGGCCCCCCTTCTATCCACTGCACCACCACCTCACAGGCTTTAGTTCTCCTTGAGCAGTGATTTCTCATGTTTCAAAATCTTTTTTTTCATCCTCCACAATCATACACTCTACAAAAAAGATAGTATCATTTTTAGGGGCTACTTTCTGCTAAGAGAATACCTGCCCTGAGGTCCTCACCAATAACCCAAGATGCACCTATTAAAACACCCTTACACACGAAAATCGGACTGAGAGAACACTTTTTATCACCTTTAGCTTTCACAACTCTTGGTGCCACCCTAAGGCTTCACCTTCTCCAGGTTATCAGTTATGAGGGCAAAGAATGCCTGACCTCTTCAGGAAAAGGTCTTTCCATCTGGGCTCTAATGGAATCCACCAGCCAGTTTCCAGATGGACAGGAGCAGGTCAGCTATTCACAGCCATATCCACCGTTTGGCCCGATTAGCTTTCAACTTAGTTCCAGCTCCACATCCTTCTAGGGCAGGAAATCGAGAGCCACCATTAAGCACAGGATTACTCTGGCACTCAAAGCAGAATGGAATTGCTGACCCATTCTATTACCCCAGCAGGGGGAGAAAGGAGCACAGTCGAAAAGGTCAGCAAAGCAATTATTAAGAACTCACAGATCACTAAGCTGCATACCCACAGCAAGAGAAAGCCTTGTTTGCCTGAAATCACAGGGCATGGCCCTAAGTATCCTATAACTTTACTGTTATATTTTCTAACAGCCCATCAAGCCAGCATTATAGCCGGTCACTTTAGGTGATCGTTCACCTCTCACCCTTCTCAGAATTTCAGTGCTCAGGAACACCTGAAATAAAGGAGGAGAGGGGTATGTATATCTGTGTACCAACAGGAAAGGCACGGGAATAGAAGTTGCTGGAATTTAGTTTTAGGAACAGCACGGTTGTTTTCGATAGTACGGTGAGGAGCAGCTAGGGCAGAAGACAGGTCTTGTGCATTATTTCTCATGAGCTCCTGGCAAGAAAACAGGATTCTTTCATAAAACACAAATGAGAAAATCAGGAGGGTACCCTGTCCCCAAGATCTCCCAATAGACCAGAATATCCAACAAAGAGAACACAGTTTTGTCAAAGGGGATCTGGGATTACAAGCACACTATTGATTTTTGAAAAATCTCATTGCCTCAGGTTCTGCCTGTGCCAAGCTTCCACATCTCTATACCTGCTACAAGCCCAAGAGAGAAAGCACTGAAACACAAACACCAGCTAAGCAGGAAACCAACAGACTAAGTGGTGGGAAGTTTATTCTCAACAAAGAAAATCCCCATCTAACATATACCTTTGCTTTTCCTCCCTCCAGCATTTTTTTCCACTTTAAAATCCTATTCCTTTATCTCCTCCCTAACCCCCTAAAACAGTTTCCCCTTAGGGCTGCTAGGACAAATTTGAAAGAGAAAAGTTTATACAGATATATATGCATAAATGTATACATTTATTACAAGCTCAGCAACTGCAAACCACCCAGGCTTTAGAAAATAAAACAAATACCACAGTGGAATTTCAAGGTGATTAGAAAGAGTTGCAATATGAATCCTGGAACTCAAAGGCCCTCAAGAGAGTTGGGAATATATATTTAGTATTCTCCATGCTATCCCCAGCTGTAGTCCTCCTCCTTCTCCCTCCCCATTATGATGGAGAGAACTCTTTCTTTTATTATCTTGTACAATAAGATAATAAGTAAACAGAATCAATGTGAGTTTCCTACCTGTAGAAACAGGTGGCATGATAAAATGACCCTCCCCTAAATGCTAGTGAAAATCGTATATTATTATTACTGTATATGTAAAGTACTTGAGAAATTGTGATATCATAGATGGAACTCTAAACTTGGAATCAGAAAAACCTGCATTTGAATCCTGCCTCAGACACTTACAAGCTGTGTGACCCTAAATAAGCACTTTAGCTTCTTTGTGCCTCAATTTCTTCATCTGTAAAATGAGGATGACAGCACTAATTTCACAGGATTGTTTTAAAGTTGAAATGATATAAAAGGAAAAACACTTTGCAAATTTAAAGTGCTAGATAAATGCTAGCATTCCTTACCCTTATCAGTACTACTAATACTATTAAATTATATAAATTGTAAAGTAGACTTTGAAGTGTCCATTTCCCTGAAAAACAGAACAACATTGCCACCAATTCCTTAAAAATATTTCCCTTAAAAAGTGAAGTGGGTAGAGTCATCAGCTGAGACCGATAGGCATGAAGTGTTAACTGGACCTAAGGGGTATCTGTCTTTTGCTAGCTTTGCAAAGGGACTAAATATTCTGAAAATATTAGGAAAGCCAGAGTTTGGTGGGAAACATCCAAAGAATTTGTAACTAGAAGAGAAAAATGGCTGGTTAGGTGCCTGATAGCTAGCACAGATAAACTCACATGGTCAAGCCAGGATCAAATATTAGAGCAAAAGTAAAAGGAATCTTGGAATACCAACCTGAATAAACAAGATAGTGAAATGGTGAGGATAGAGTCAGATGGCACTAGAGACCAGTTGGCCCTAAAGTATAATAATGGATATTTTAAGACAGACTTCTGTGCTCCATAAACCTCCCAATTTTTAATGCTGTCATTTATTTTATTTTTACTTTTTCTCCCTTGTACTTTAATACTCAAGGATCTGTAAATTCACAAATGTGGGTCCAAATTTGCAATTGCAAATTCTCCCTAACTTAGTAGATTATCTTTGATAAAGACTATGAGAAAAAAGATAATCATCTTGGAGCCAACCTAATGATAAATTGTTTCAAATTTAGAATCACAGAATCATAGATCTAGAGGTAGAAGAGTTTCCAGAGGCAATGTAGTCCACCCTCCTCATTTTACAGATGAGGAAACTAAGGCTAAAAAACCTTAAATGATTTGGCCAGGATCACATAGATAGTAAGTGGCAGAGTTAAGAATTCAATATAGGTATTGTGAACTAAAATCCAGCATCATTTTCACCATGTTGCCTCTCCTAGTTAGACTGAGCCTGAGGTATCAGATATCCATCAGTGAGATGATGCTGGAAGCCTTTCCAGCTTGGTAGCACCCAACAGAGTTTATGGCTTCCCCAAATAGCTCTCAAAAAATCCAGCCATCTCCAGGATATCAATGAAGCAATAAAGTAGTACTATTTTAGTCTATTACAAATGAAGTAATTTCTTTAAAATCTAATAAAGACTTCAAGGAAACTAAGGGAAAGTAGAGAGTTGTCCATCCAGGCCAAGAGATCTGAAGAAATAGATCTTAAAGACCATCCAAAGACTAGATGTAGAGGTAGAGAAGGCACTGATCTAACATTCTAGGATATGGGCCTATTAGAAAAATAAGGAATATTTTAGACACAGTGGGATCTGGGGGTTGAACTGCTAGTGCCAGAATCCCTTCCCAACTGAAGTATTTTTACAGATAGTATTCAACTACTTGCTAATATTGAAAGCAACCTGACTATAACTTCCAGTTGCAGAGACGCCTGCGGTTCAGAGAGAATAACTTGTATCATGAGTTGGAATCAGTGTTTGGATCCAAGTCTCAGTAATTATTAGCTATTATCCTATCCTACCATTCCTTACTTATGAAAGGACTAAGAAAAAATCATTGGGAACCCACCATAGATTTTCTATCCTAGCTGGAGATTCTAAGGAGAGAATATATACAAATATCTATTCCTTACTTTCTTTCCTATGGTCACTATCAGACCATAAGAAACCTTAAGGGATAGAGTGAGATATATGGAGTCAGGAAAACATGGGCTTGAACTATATTTCAGACATTTGTTATCTTCAAGACTTCACCAAGTCACTGAACCTCTCAAATTTTCAATTTCTTTGTATAGTATAATACCTATAACACTTACTTTATGGGGTTGTGGTGAAGACTTAGTGACCTAATGTATGGAAAGCACTTTCTAAGCTTTCAGGTACTATGTAATTATCAGTCATTTGTATTCAGTACAGGAAAATTCTTGTTCCTTTTGCTGATTTTTCTCATCAATACCTAAAGCAGCTACCTCTGCTTATGAAAGAAATAGGAATTAAGTTACAGGTGAGGGGCACCCCCCCTTTAATGAGAGGGAAAACCAAGAGTTGCAGAGTATAGCATGTCACTTCTTGCACTTAGATCACAGAAAATAATAATAATAATAGAATGGAGATGAGATCTGTGATTTCATTGATCTAATTAAACTTCCATCTGAGGAAACTCTTACTCTCTTGACCAACACAGATCTGCACCTTTTCTGTAACTTATATTCTTAGAGAACTGACTAGAGAATTAAAAGGTTGTGATCTGTCCAGAATAACAAAGGCAGTGTATCAGAGCCAGAAATTGAACCTAAATGTTTCTGCTTTCAAGGTCAATTGTCTATCCATTATACCAAGCTGTTTATCTGTGTATTTCTCTTTCTTTCTCTAACTATAATAAAAATTTACATAGTCCTTTGAGGTTTGCAAAGAATAAATACATACATACATATATTATATATATATATATATATATATATATATATATATATTATGTTATATATATGCATATATGTATATATATATATATACATGTCTATGTGTATACACATATTATAAATCATACACATATGTAGATACACATGTATACATATCCACATTACATTATTTGATATATCACAATCTATTTGTGGCCGCCAAGTATCATATTTGCATCTGCAATTTTGATCTCCCAGAGATGATGGCATACTATGATTCACAATCACACAGCATCGCCAAGAAAGCATCTGAATTAAAAGATGGGATTTTGTACAATATAGCAACTAGAGATCTTTAGAGCATTGGACAACCCATATATTAGTACCACAAAGTAGGTGAAAAACAGTATATTCCCTGCTACTATGAAAATAACAATTTAACAGAGGGAACAGGGCACATATCTTTCAATGCAGAATGGAATAGGAACAAAGATGAAACCCAAAATGCTTTTTTTTTTAAATGATGAAGAGATTTTCAATCAAAGGATCTAGATTCACTTCCCAACTGTGCTACTTCCTATTTGTATGATCTTGGCAATTCTTTCTGGATGTTTCCTCATCTGTAAAATAAGAGAGGTTGAATTAAACTAAGGTTCCTATTAGTTCTGTGACCTTATGACCCCATGTCACTCAAGTACTTAAATGACTGTATGGTATCAGAAGGCAGACCTAGAAGTAATGAGAACTAGTTATAGAGAAGCAGAAATAGAAGGAAAATATCAATACAATTAAAGTTTTACAAATGAGAATTCATAGCTGAGTTCTCCAACATTGGAGGTCTTAAAAAGGTGTACAACTTTTAAAGATGTTCTTGTTCAGGTGCTTTTTGGGCTACATGGTTTCTGAGGCCCCTTCCAATATTAGATTCTGCAACTTTCAATTTGGTGAAAATTTCATTGTGGACATGGCAGTTGAGAAGAGGCTTGAAGAAGCTTTTACCTGGTAGCAATATGAAAGAAGAAATAGACAAATGGGACACTGCACAAATGAAGGGAGATAAGGAGGAAGATAAAACAAGATGGAGAAATAACTAGAAGTCTAGTTTGATTGGAATGTAAATAAATAGGAATAGTGTTACAATAGGCAGTTAGGTGATCTAGTGCTGGGCCTGGAATCAGGAAGATTTATCTTTCTGAGTAGAGGCTATCCCCCATATTGGAAATTATCATCCTAACTCCATTCAAGACTTTTTACATGGGCCTTTCCCTGACTTCTCTCCCCCATTATTAGTATTCTAAACCCTCTGAAATTACTTTGTATGTTTTATATTTATTTATGTCCCTTTTCCCAATAAAATGTAAGATCCTTGAGGGCAAGAACTATTTTCATTTTTGCCTTATTCCCAGTATTTACTTAATTAACTAAATTGAAAAGAATATACAGAAAAATAAGATGACTAAGAACAAAGCTTTGGGAGATATAGGGGATAACAAAAGATAAGCCAGAGAAGACAAGATGAAGCAAGACAAATGAAAGTAGGAGAGAAAAGGAAAGAGGTAACATCAAGGATAAGAGTAGTCAGTGTCAAATGTAGTAATAGTCAAGGAGAATGAATTCTGAGAAAAAGCCATTTGGATTTGACATAAAGAAGTCAAGATGATTTGGGGAAGAGAGTAATTTCAGTAGAACAGTGGGGATAGAAGCCAATTTCAGGAAATTGAGGAGTTTCTGGGTTGTAAAGAAATGGAGACAGAAACCAGTTTCTTGAAATCTACCTACAAAACAGAAAGCTCAAGGACAGTAGCTTGAGGGGATAATGTCAGGAAGAGGTTTTCAGCCTATCAGGGATAGAGGGAAGCTAGAAGAGGGAGAAAAGATTATTATCAGAGAAAGGTCCCTGAAAAAATGGGAAAGAAAAGGATCAAGGGTAGAAAAGGGTTAGCCTTGTCAATTAAGGGTATATCATCTCTTAAAATCAAAGAGGAGAAAGATGGGTAAAAACATGAGATTTTAAATTAAGGAATATGGGAGATAAAGAATCCTTGATTTCAGGAATACAAGATCATATGCTAAGAGGAAAGGGTTAGAAAGTGGAATGAGGTTATTTGATAAAAACTGCTGGGATAACTGGAAATTAGTATGGCAGAAATTAGGCATGGACCCACACTGAACACCATATAACAAGATAAGATCAAAATGGGTCCATGACCTAGGCATAAAGAATGAGATTATAAATAAATTAGAGGAACATAGGATAGTTTATCTCTCAGACTTGTGGAGGAGAAAGAAATTTGTGACCAAAGATGAACTAGAGACCATTACCAATCACAAAATGTGGTATATGAATGTTATAGAATATTATTGTTCTGTAAGAAATGACCAGCAGGGTGAATACAGAGAGGCTTGGAGAGACTTATATGAACTGATGCTGTGAAATGAGCAGAACCAGGAGATCATTATATACCTCAACAATGATACTGTATGAGGATGTATTCTGATGGAAGTGGATTTCTTTGACAAAGAGACCTAACTCTGTTTCAATTGATAAATGATGGACAGAAGCAGCTACACCCAAAGAAAGAACACTGGGAAATGAATATAAACTGCTTGCATTTTTGTTTTTCTTCCTGGGTTATTTTTACCTTCTGAATCCAATTCTTCCTGTGCAACAAGGGAACTGTTCAGTTCTGCACACATATATTGTATCTAGGATATACTATAACATATTTAACATGTAAAGGACTCTTGCCATCTGGGGGAGGAGGTGGAGGGAGGGAGGATTAAAATCGGAACAGAAGTGAGTGCAAGGGATAATGTTGCAAAAAATTACCCTGGCATGGGTTCTGTCAATAAAAAGTTATTATAAAAATAAAAAAAATTTTAAAAAAGTGGAATGAGGGACTTGACAAAAAACTTGGAGTTACCACTGTGAAAAATGTAACAGGAAGTCAATCAGAGCCGAATTAAAAGATCACCTTACAATGATCTTTTACAGTAACGAGAGCACAAGTTAGATTAAAAAGCATGAATTTGTAATAGACTCAGTTAGAACTTACTCCAACAGGGCTCAGCAGCTCAGGAATAAGAACCAAGTAGATCAATGATAGATTTATAACAAAAGGCTGGAGATTAGCAAGGCAGGAACAACAGAATGACAAGAAGCAAGGATTTCAAAAGTGAGGATAGTAAATTCTTGAAATAGCTGACTATCAAAATTGAAGAAAAATGATTAAAGCCAGAAAAGGAGTTATAAACTGGGAGAAGGGGGAAGGAAAGATTGGGGAAAATTGCAAGTGAAAAGGTGGAAGGCCATATTTTACAGAGAAGCATTATCAGCATTTATCAGAATCTTAGAGAAAGAATTATTTTGCATAATTTTAAGGTATGGTCATCCCTATGGATGGACATGAAAGTTAGGGAAGGAGAAGCTAATGTAAGAATAATGAAGTCACCAAGGCTTTGGAAGATTATAAGCCAGGTGCTGAAATCACTGAGGAAGGTGGCATGGAAAAGAATTCAGACAAGGTGATAATGATGCTTGTAGTAGTGTTATAATTTATTCACTCCTGTCACAGAGGATGTCATGCAAAATCCACATGAAAGAGGGGATTCCCTCTGGATAGTAAGGTTCTTCAAATATTACTGTGCTGGCCACACCAAGCCTCAGGATATTACAAGGTCAATTTATTGAAATCCATGATTGCTCAAGTTAATGACATTAAAAAAAAAAAAAAGCTCATGAAAGAAAAACCAAATGGATGGGGGGAAAATCTATTATTTAGATCATGCCATGCTGTTGAAATGCCAAATGGATAGTGTTGATATCATCAATTATCAATATTATCAATATCAATATATGAATATCTGTATGATAGCAACTGCAGAGGAATACTTAGGTTGGGCCTAGAATTAACCAGAAGGAAGACAGTGAGCTAGATGGCATTTGAGAAATTGTCATGGCTTGATGTAATGAAGCACAACTGTAATCACAGCTACCAGGAAGCTAAAGCTGGCAGATCTCCTGATAGTGAATCCCCAGAAGCAAGGGGACACTGGACTGCTAAAAGAAGAACAAGCCAAAAACAGATCAGAAACAAAACAGGTCCCAGCTCCTGTGCCAATTAGTGGAATTGGGTCTGTGAGTGGACTCTTGCACTTCAAGCCTGGGCAAGATGGGGAAATTCAGTCTTAGAAGAAGACTATTTTTTTTAAATAGAAATTACATTGGTTTTTTTGTTTTTTGTTTTTTGTTTTTTACACAATTCCAAGTTGCTCCTCAGCACAAAAATCTACCTTTTTAATACAAATATTCTCCTAATAATGCTATTTTGGAATGACACACTATCTAAAGAATTAAAGTTAGGTGACCTAAAGATCAAAAGAAAGACACACAAAGAATACAAATATATTTCAGTATATCTTCAAAGGAAACCAATATGCAAGAAAAGGCATAAGGTATATTATTTGGGAAATGTATTGTAAGAAAAAAAGCAGAGAAAAAAAGCTAGTCATGAGAGTGAGTGAAGGAGAAGGGACAGACAGTGCCCATCTATATTTACAAAATCTAAGACTGAAAAGACCTTTAGCACACTGCATAGAGCTATGAATGCATGAATGAATGACCAATTATTTATTTTCCATAAAGGAAAAGAATCGCACACAATAAGGCATGGCCAGGTTGTAATCCAGTTTGGACAACATTGTCTCTTCAATGAGATAATGATCTATTAAATATCAAAGCAATTAGTTTCTACTATAATCCTATGAATTCTGAGACAAAGCGTTAATAATATAAAGGAAGGAATTTGCCTTATTTTCCTATGGGCATTATTGTTTGGGGGCAATCTTGCTGGGAGGGCTCTCTCTGTTCCAAATCATATTGTATATCATCGAGTATGCCAGACTAGAAGTCTAAAGTGCTTGGTTTTACTCCTAGTTTATCTATATTAAACAAGCCATGAAGGTACGTGGCCAATAAAAAGTTCTAAATGTACTGAAAGGGCTATTACTTCCTTTATGCCTCTAGCAAATGGCACTAAATTGTAACACTTCTCTATCAAGGACAGTTAAGAAGCTGCATTTAATCCTAATTTTCTCACTGGCCAACAAACTTTCACAAAACTGAAACTCGTTTTACCTAGCTTATGCTTGTAGAATCATAAGTTAAATTAATAAATATCTAACATATATAAATAATTGTTTTAGATAGTCTTCTATCCATCCCTTCTTGTGTCTAATAAGTGAAATGACTTTTTGTGGAACACCCTATGTAACCCTCAGTTAGTTATCAGCTTGGAAAAGAGGGAGCTGCCTCAACAATAGCAAGTTATAAAACCCCATAGTACTCAAATTCCAAATAAGTTGAGACAAAGATAAGAAACTGGTTTATTTGTCAATGCTAAGCTTATTTCATTATGATTCACACATGTCAACATAGTCACACGTCCTCTTGCCCATAGTCCAAGTGTCTGTTCTGAGGACAATCGTGTCCATCAGATGTCCATAAAAAATCTCCTAACCTGTGCCAAATATTTTGGTTTCAGGTAGTCAGCCAGTTCCTCCTTGCTGACCCAAACATGGTCATCCTTATTCCTGGCATGGGAGAGATCTCCATTTTGTAGTAAAGCTTTGAAAAAGAACACTTTGGCTCCTATGTTGTTCTCTGTCCGAAAAGCCTGAGGAAACTTAAACTTGTAATAACCACAGGGCGCGTTTCCTAGGAATTTGGCTTCCATACTATTTTCTGAAGAGAGACAAAACAGAAATAAGAGTTAAGTTCCCCTATAAGATCTTAGAGCCAGTATCACATGGAAATATGAGAAACTTGTCTCTATGAATGCCCCCCAGGCATCTTCCTAACAGGACTCAATTTAGCTATAGAAAATGATAGAAACTATACAAAAAAGCTGGGAATGTGTTCCCTCTGCAAATAGATTATGTGTGCCATTTCTTTACTTTTAAGAAGCTTCTTATTTTTATCTATAAATTTGTAATCAATGGGTAAATGCTTAGGTCAATCTGGAAATTAGTTTCCATGACACTTACCACAAATGCCTGAAAGTATACTATTTCTCACTAAATTACTCAATTTAATGTTATGAGCCACAGCTATCAATACTAAAAGTCAAAAGTATAACTAAAAATAATACTAGATTAAGGAATAAGTAGACCTAGGTTTTAAATTCAATTGTTATTGATTTACTGAAGGCCACTTATAATATATTATTAGTAATATTTAGTAGTTATAGAATAAAAGTTAAATTTTTTTTTTACAAAATAAATATGTTAAACATGTTGACTCTTTCCTTTTAGAGATTGAGGAATAATAGGCTGAGTAAATAGTAAGCATGAAATTTTATTGTAAAATTGAATTCTTTCATGACAGACACCAACAAATAGAATGCCTTAAAGCTAAAGACAGAAGACATTGAAGCTGAAATTAGGAAGGGCTTCTATTAGTAGCAAATAGTTCTCATGCCAAAGAAAACTAGCCCCATGCCTTCTCTGAAATATGAGCCAAAAGTTACTAGTTCTTACATAAAAGAAAATATGGGCAGTGTCTTTGTGACTATGGGACAATATCTGCAAAGTTATGTGACTGGGTTATGTGATACTGTCTGTGGGAAAAAATAGGGTGGTAACCATGGTGAGACAGTGATTAAGAGTCCTATGGATTCATTCCACGGAATGTAAGAATAAAAAAATTAGCACCTTGATGAGCCCAGTATTAAAACTGAGACAGAAATGAACAAGAGACTGGACTATTACTTGCCTAGAATCAAAGAATATGAGAACTGAAAGGAACCTTTGTCATCTAATCATCAAGGCGGGGAAGAGGGTGAAGAGAAGGATATCATTCCACCCAGTTAATTCTTCCCTAGGCTTTTTTAGCCAATATTTTTTTATTAAAACACAGCCTACAACCAGCCTGTAAGAGAGATTTAACTCTTTAACTGTAAGCCAGAAACAGGACACTAAGAACCATAAATGGAAGAGAACTACTTACGTGAGAGAATAGCAAGAACCCGCTCAGCAGTTTCACGCAAAGTCTCCCCAATCTGCCATTCTGCATGTGGTAGTATCCACGTTTCCTGATCTCCTATTTTCTCTTTGACCAAAAGTACCAGGTTTTGGTCTAACTTTCTATGCAATGAGGTTCGGTCATTTTTTTGATCAGCTTCTATGAGTCAGAGGAAGAAACAGAACTGTGATTTGCCAGGACAGAGCAAAATTAGAGATCAATGATGCTCAAAAACAATTTTTTTAAAATGCATGTTCTCATGATTGTACTAGATACATAATAAGTATAAGAAAAAGATGTGGTCCTTGTTCCAAACGACCTCATAATTGAATTTACAATAACAATCCTTCCCTCTCACTACCCTTCTTTCATAGCTCTATTCAGGTACTTAGAGACACCAAAAATAAGAACAATAAAACAAAGAGCTGGGCCTCCCACTTTCAGATAATTATATCAAATGCTTTGATCTCTTTGGAAGAGAGATACTGACAGCACTTTAAAATATTACTATTTTATCATTCTAGACATCATCACTGATCTCAGACATGAAAGATTTTTTTGTTTTTCCCAAATTCTTGATCCACAAAAATAAGAACATTATGAATCACCCCTTCCTAGTTTCAAGAGATATTTTTGGAGAAACAGAAAGGATTAATGATAGACTTATCAATTAATTCCCACACATATTTTCACTTCATGCTTTTTGCCATATTAATTCAAATAAAGGCTTTACACCAAAAATGAGATTTTCTGAAAAGAAACATATAGGTAGGTATGCAGTGAAAGATAACATTTATTATAGACTGCACTAATGTTGTTTTTTTGTTTTGTTTTGCTGAGGCAATTGGGGTTAAGTGACTTGCCCAGGATCACGCAACTAGGAAGTGTTAAGTGTCTGAGGCCAGATTTGAATTCAGGTTCTCCTGACTTCAGGACTAGTGCTCTATCCACTGCACAGCTAGCTGCCCCCTAATTTTTTTTAAAACAAGCTAGATTTGAGAAATTAATATAGCCTATATTCAGATGATAATATTACTTGAGATTTAAACATAACTATTAATTTAGGAATCAGAATGCATCCTTTTCTTTCCATTAACCCAAAAAAAACCCCACAAACCTGTTACCCGAGGATGAGGTTTGAACTGCAAGAATGTCTGCTCCCATGTGTCTTCCAAATCTTGTGTTAACAAAATTTCTTTTTCATCATCATCATCATCAGAGTCATAAATGTCAGCTTTCTTCCTCTCCAGTTTCCGTATTTCTTCCAAGGCACGCATCTCATGGTCCGAATATCGGCTTTTTTCCACCTCAATCTGGGAAGGATGGACAAGGGGGGGAAATTAAAACTATGGAACATCCCACAATTCCAAAAGTTTATTTCTGAGGTCAGATGAATATACTTGAGCCAGGAAAATTACCAAAATGTTGTATAAAAATATAGGAAGACACTTAAAAGATGGCTATGCCCAAATATGAAAATGTTACCCTATGATATGATCAAGAATTATATTATACTCAATGTCTGGCAGAAGGTGATGACTACTGGCTAGGTTAAGCATTTCCTCACGTCAAAAACTAGGGCAACATATGAATCCTAGTTCTGTCACCATTCTTCTAGTCTTTCAGGCTCAGAACCTTGGTATTACCTTCAAATTTTCATTCTACCTCTTGCCATATATCCAATGCGTTGATAAATCCTACCATTTTTACCTTCACAGTTCTCACAACCTTCTCTCTAATTCATACAATCATCAACCTATACACTGATAAGCCTAACACTTACACTTCTATCTTGGTGTATTACAATGGCTTTCTAATTGGTCTGTCTGCTTCAAGTCCCTCCCTACTTTAATCCATCCTCCATACAGATGTCCAAGTGATTTTACTTTATGAAGATCTGACCATATCGTTCTTCTCTTCAATAAATTCCAATGGCTTCCTGTTACTTCTAGTTTCAAATGCAAACTCTTCTGTGTGGTTTTTAAAGCCCTTCATAACTTGGCCCCAGTCTATCTTGTCAGTATCATTATATATTACTCCCCTTCCTGCACACGATGATACAACCCAGTTGGACTCTATTCCCCTCATTCCATCTTTGCATCGGCCATCTTCCAAATATGGAATGTACTCTTTATTCACTTCCCTCTCATCTCTATACCTTCAAAACATAGCTCAAGCACCACTTTCTACACAAAGCCTTTCCTGATCCCAACTATTTGTGCCTCCCTCCTGAACTCGCTTTTATTTGCTGGATTTTTGTTTTTGTTGTTGTTTAAACTAATACATGTACATATTGTTTCTCTTTACAGAATATAAGGACCTTGCCTTAAGAACAGGGATTGTTTCATTTTTTGCCTTATTAGTGCCCAACACACAGTAGGTTCTTAAAAAATGCTTGGTGACTAAGCCAACATCTCTTATGCCTGTTTGGCACATAACTCAGTAAATTTAATATGCTCATGCACCTATGAAGGGCAAGTACGTTCATTATTGTAACCTGTTCCAGCTCTTTGTCAAACAAATAACATCACTTTCCTTCTGGTTGGGAAGGAAATTCATTTGTCCATTCATCAAGGATGTGGAAGGTGGATTGACATGGAGAGGCCAATGGTTTCAATACTGGAAATAATACCAAAGAAGATACATTATTCTTGCTGCTATACTCTAAAACCCATTGAGCCTTTCCATATACCTTGTGGCTGAATGCTCCAATGAGTGCTGTTCTATTAGAATGTAAATCCTATGAAAGTGAAGGATAACTCAGCTTATATCTATAGTCTCAACGCTTAGCATGGTACGTGGCTCCCAATAAGTACCTCTAAATATGTCTTTTCATTCATTTATCAAATGTCAATTTGTACTAGGTAACAGGGATACAAAGACACTACTCTCAAAGAGTTTACAATCTCATGGTATGAGCAAATGAAGACCTGTATACTAGTAATTGTGATACAAAGCGGAAAAAAAATTAAATGTAATCAAAATCTTTTTAAGGAATTGGAAAAATTGCTTTGACATGAGAATCATATAAACAGGTTTGACAAAGTTCAACAGCCCTAGTAATGGAAGCTATGGGCCCTAAAAGGTTCACTTCCAGAGTTTTGGGGTTACAACAACGGCACAGTACAAAGAGTGTTGAACTAGGAATCTTGTGAGACTGGAGTTCCAAACCCAGCTCTGATGCTGACTGAGCATAAAACTTTTTGCCTTTTAGCTTCAGCTTCCTCCTCTGTAAAAGAGGAACAATTCTTTAATACTTACCCCAGAAAGTTAAAGGCAGGAAAAACAGCTTTACACATTGTAAAGTACTCTATGAATTGTTACTCCCTTTATTGAACATTTCAGAGTTGACAGGATTTTTTTTTTTTCTGTAAATCATCACACCTGAGTCTCACAACAAGAAAGCCTATACAAGAGGAAGATCAGTCAGTAGCCTTGAAATCTGGAACCCTGGGTTTGAATACTATGTCTAACTGATACTTGTTTTATCTATTCTCTTAGAACCTCAATTCTTTTGGGTACAAAATACTTGACCTGAAATTTCAGTTTCAAGGAAAGCACCTGTATACCTTAAGCCTACTGAAATGTGAGCTAAGTGTGTAGATCGATATGGTTTATTTTATTTTAGACAACAAATGAGGGGGCTGAATCAGCTGGTTAATAAGGTCACTTCCAGTTCTAAATCCAGGTATTCTGACCCATTACTCCTAAAACGTGATCTTTCCACAGCATCATCTATATTCATCGCCACATTTACTAAGCAACTACTAAGTTTAAAATACTGTACTCCAGAGCCAGGGGTTTAAATAATCCTTTAAGAAATTTATCCTCTACTGTGTTTGGGAGAATCATCTGGCACATAGTAAGTAAGAGTTTAATGTTGGAAAATACATAAGATGGAGGATTTTCAGCTGGAAGGAGACATTAGAAGTAAGGCTACTCCAAAAGTTTCCTTACATAAACTTCTATAGAGAAACATGTACAAATGTATACAAATAGGTAAAGAAAAATGACATACAAAGGTATAGACAGGGTTATTTTAGGAGGGAGGGAGCACAAAAGGGGAAGCTGTAGAATTAATAAAAGCCTTTATCCTATATGAAGGAGGTAGCACCTGAGCTGTACTTTGAAGGAAGCTTGGGATTCTATTGGGCAAAGGTGAGGAGGAAGGACAATCTAAATATGGGGACCCTTTTCAAGAATTTGTCATTACATTGAGAATCAGAAATGTTATTGGGGACCACCAGGTCCAACAACAGCATTTATATTGCTACTTTACGTTTTGCAGAGCGCTTTACCTAAGTTAACTCATTTGATCCTCACAATTTTACAGAACAAGAAACTGGCTGGATAAAGTCGAATGAGTTGTCCGGGATCACCGGAAGTGTCTGGCGTCGGCATTCGAACTCGGGTCTCCCAGTCTCCAAGTGCTCTTATCTACAGCGCCACCTAGCTTTCCAAGCACCTACTTTGCAAAAGTGGAAACTCCGGTCCAGAGAAGTTATAAGTGGCTTGGCCAAGGTCACTCGGCTCAAGCACCTCTGAGCCAGCCCTCCAGAGGATTCGTCCGGGGCTGCCAGGGTGCAGGACCAGAGGCGCCCCCGGAGCAGCCGGGCCCTACCTGCTGCAGCAGTTCGGCCATCTCCACCTGCAGAGGGGTCAGAGGCTGCGAGATAATCGGAGGCCTCTGCAGACACAACGCCCCCAGTAGGCGCCACGGAGACCCGCCGCTCGGGGCGACCGCGCTCCTGCCAGGGGCAGCGGCGGCGGCGGCTGCTGCACAAAAGGTCCGCGGGCGCCACGGCCGCCCCAAGCCTCGCGCCGCGCCGTACAACACCCTCCTCACGGGGGCCGCCATCTTCCCTTTCTCCCACAATCCACGGCGCTTTCAAACGAGTGACCACTTCGGCGCCGCGTTTTTCCCACAAGACACCGCGTATAAGAAGAAGCGAAAAGTTTTGACTTTTCCCTTAGGACAAACTATTTCAATAAGGAGGGAGGGGAGTACGGTTCCCAGTGAGTCTGTAATTTTGCAATTAAAAAAAGAACATTTGTGGATAGAGTTTACTCATAGTTCTTTTAATTTTATTGGAAAATAAGTAGCTAGATCCAGCAGCCAGAGAACGGACAAATAATAATTTAGTTTCTATCTTTCCCCCTCCCCACTGCACGTGGTGCTGGCGGAGCTCCGCCCACACCGGGAGTCTCGGGGCAAACAGCCCTGAGCTCCGGTTGGGCCATGCAAGTCTTGAGGACCACCGGTCAGCGCTTCTTCTTACCCCTGCGGACCTGCTCGCACGCTTTGGGGTAAGAACTGTCTACGCCCCCAACCCCAGGTCGCCTCGGGTGCTTCCTCTTTTCTTTCCGGAGCCTGGAGTCAGGGAGCAGGAGCGGGAAGGGATGGGTGTGTGGTGAGGGGCCCGACCCCGGGCTCATCGGGCCTCCTTTTCTCCGCAGGGCTCGGAACGATGCTCCGGCTCGCGCCATCCACACGGACACGCAGAGGCTCCAGGGGGCTGTGGAGAAGACAGTTGTGGAAACAGAAGTAGAGCCGGGGAGTGCCCAGAAACCCAGCAAGTTCAAGTGAGACCGACTCAAAGTGACCTTTATAAAAAGTCCATCATTGACCCACTAGTCCTGCTTTAAGGAAAAAGCAGGTTTAGCACCAAGAACTTTCTCAGGACCAGACTGACCTGTTGAGTCTGTACAAGGAAGAGGGGTCAAGTTCAATCGAGTCAGGGTCGTAAGACGGAAACCACAGTGGAAAATCTGGCTCTGCTTCTTAGTAACTACCCTTCTGACCTTGGAAAGGTCCCTAAGTGACCTCTAAGGCCTCTTCTGGCTCGAGGCTTCAGAACTTAAGCACCTACTATGGGCTAGGCCCTGGGCTAGGCACTGAGGTTACAAAGAAAAGTAATCAGACTTTAATCCCTGCTTAGTCTGATGAGGGAGACTATGTGCAAGCAACTATATACGGCAAGACATATGGGACAAATTAGAAAAAAATCTACAAAGAGAAGGCACTAGAATTGAGGATTTGGAAGGGCTTCGTGTTAAAAGTGGAATATTAGTTGGGAAATAAAGGAAGCCAGGAACAAGAAAGAAACAGCCACTGAAATAGTCTGGAAGTAGTATCTTTTTTGGAAAGAAAAGCATTCTCCCAGGAGGGAGTATAGAGGATGACTAGTATCATGAAGGTATAACAGACTGGAGGAGAAGCTGAAAGAGGTAGCAATGGATTCACAATCTCTGTTGTGAGCCTGGTTGACTTGGAAAATGGTGGTGTCCTCCCTCAACAGTAATATGGAAGTTTGGGAGAGTTTGAGAGGAAAGATAAAGAGTTCATTTTGGGGCTTGTTGAGTTAAAAATGTCCAATAGACTGTTGGGATTGGGATGCTAGATTCAGCAGAGAGATTAGGGCGGAGTAAGTAGATTTGAGAATCATCAGCAAAGAGATAAGAACTGAATCTATAAGAACTGTTGAGTTTGCAGAGTGAAATAGAGAGGGAAAATTGAAGAGGGCCCAGGACTAAGATCTGTGGGACATCGAGGTTAATGGATGAGACTTGGACAAAGAGCCACAAAGGATACTAAGCATGATCAGTCAGGTAGAAAAGAGCCAGGAGGGAATAAGGTCATGAATTCCTTAAAACAGAAATCTCTCTTCTGTATTTGTACCCTACAAAGAATCTAGCTATGATCCTATGTCTGTCTGGTTTCCCTGCTAGTTTACTATGTTTCTTTAGCCAAAAAAGTTATCTTTTTATATAGAGAGACAGTTTCTGTCTGTAAATGTTATGTTTATTATCTGTCTATCAATGGGGCAGAGTTAAGAATAAATCAGATAGTGGCAATAAAACTTTTTGAAGTCTTTACAAGTTTTCAGTAACAGATGTATGCATGCTTTTATAGATATGAGTATTTCAATATATTTCTGCTTTTTATAGCATTTTTCCTCCAGCCCCGGACCAGGAGAGTTCCTTGACATGGGGAGGCAAGAAATATGAAGAAATCCCAATAGCTCACATTAAAGCAACATATAACAAGTAAGAAAGAAACATCCCAAGCTAGAGTGTGCCTTCTAACTTGGGTCAGAATTTGTCTAGGGTGTTAGCCATTTTGTAACTTCAGCAATGTATCATTGTACTCTTTTCCCATATTCCCTCTAGTATTCAGTACATTAAGTTTGAAATATCCAGTAGCAATCAGTGACATTGGGCTGAAACTTTGGGAAGAGATTGGAACTAGATGCATAGCTTTGGGAATCATCTGCATAAAAATGATAATGAAACCTGAAAAAAAAAGAGAGATTACAGAGACTCGGGAAGGTTGGGGATGGGAGAAGGGATAAAGAATCAGGCCTTTGAGATACAAGAGAATAAGGTATGAAAGGGGAGCCAGGAAAAGAGAGTAAGAAGTGTTAAAGTAAAGAGGGATGTCATGAAGTCCCAGAAAGGAGAGAATGTCTATTTCAAGAATGTGGTCAGCAATGCTGCCTGCGGCAGGAATTATTGGGATTGAGAAAAGACCATCATGTATGGGAGTGAAGATTACTGGGAATTTGAGAGAGAGCAGTTTTAGTTGAGTGCTGAGATCAAAAACCAGATTGCAGAGGATTGAGGAATAAAGGAAAAAGGAAGTCGAGGTAGCAAGTGTCAGTTGCAAAGTATATCAAATGATAGTTTGAAGGATATTAGGGTTTGGTAAAGGTTTTTAAGGATGAGCGGATAAGTGTATTTAGGCATGTTGGAAGGCAGTGGGAAAGGAATCCCTTGATAGAATGAATAGAGCACTTGTTTGGGAGGGAGAGGACAAATGCCATATGCTGACATTTGCTCCTTGTTTGGTGACTTTGATTTTTAGAAAATAATGAATGAAATACAGCCTCTTTTCTTTTTTAAGCCACAATTACCAAAGTTACATCTAAATTCTACTTAGACTTTTTCTTTCTTTATATCTCTCTTATATACTGTAGTCCAGTGGTGTTAAGTCAAAAAAGAAACAGAAGCTACTAAATGCAGTCTTCATATTGATTTATAAAACCATATATTAATATTATTGTATTTCTATATAAGTATTTTCCAATTACATTTTAATCCAGTTCCCATTACACTGAGCCATGGCTGTTGTGAGCCATTATCTTTGACCCCTCTTGATGTAGTGCATACAGTTGTAGACTTGCAGTCAGGAAGATCTGGGTTCAAATATTTCTGTGACTAATTCTGTGGCCAAAGGCATATTACCCTCTCTGAACCTGTTATTTAACTGGTCAATGTAAGATTCAAATCAGGTAATGTCTGTAAAATACTTTGCAATATTAGCTGCTGTTTATCGTCATGTAAATAACTATCATGAGTTTAAAGTTATTTAATGTAAAACATTTTATATGTTCCAGTAAAATAGAATTTTTTGACATTCCTCAAATATGATTTCCCACCTTAGTGTTTTTGCTCACACATTTCCTTATGCCTGGAATACCACTCAGTTCTCATCATGCCCTATGAAATTCTGTTTTCAAATATCCAGCTCAAATATAATTTTCTCTATGAAAATTTCCCCTAAGAACTCCAACTAGAAATAATTGCTTCTTACTCAAAACTCCCATGCATTTATATGTTACTTCATACTGTGAGGGAAAGTATGACATGGCAGAAGACCATCCTTGGAATTGAGAAAACCTAGGTTGATGGGCTGTGTCTAATCCATATATTGTAACAGTGGGACCACTTAAAATTTTAAGGGACAGACCACTGCTGATTTTTATTAATGAAGAGTTTCTATACACTGAAATCACAGATCTAGACTAGAAAACCTTTGTTTTATATTTATTCTGTGTGCGTGTCTTATCTCATACTATGTTGTAAATGCTATTAGGATCATAGACTTTATTCTTTTTTATTTATTTTTTTTTTTTTGGTCCTGTTTAGCACCTTGTACTAAGAAATCATTCAATATTTGTTGAATGAATTTTTTAAAGTGTTCTTGAATAATTGCCCAAATAAAATCTGTAAGAGAGAAAATGATGTGCTGCTTTTGCCATATCTAGCCAGTTTCTAATTGAACATTCCTGCTTTTAGGATCCTTTGACTTTGTTGACTAAAAAAGTAGAATTTTGACTTAGCAGTTATTGCTAGGTGACACAAAAAAAAGAGTACTGGGCTTGGAGTCAGGAAAACCTGACCTCAGAATAGATTTCAGAAACTTAAAGGTTTTATGACCCTGGGAAAGTCACTTAGCATCTACCTGCTTCAAGTCCGTTCATCTGTTAAATGGGATAATAGAGCCAATTCCCTGGGTTGCTATCAGGATAAAATGAAATCATATTTGTAAAACCCTTGCAAATCTTGAAGCACTATATAAATGCTAGCTGTTGGGGTTTTAGAAGAGTTTCTCATTAGAAGGTATGGTTTTGACATCTGCTCATTGGCTTCTTTTCCTAGCACACACATACAGGTGGTCTCTTCCAGGAATGAGTCATTTGCCCTAACGACTTGTGGCACTGAAGGGTTCAGAAATGCAAAAAAGGCCACAGGGATTGCAGCACAAACTGCAGGCATTGTTGCAGCAGTGGTAAGAACTTTTCCTGTTTGGGATCCTTATTATTTTCTAGCTTATAACTCTTACCATTGTGGAGAATTCCCACTTAACCATAAATCAAAAAAATGTTACAGTATCTGTCAATATTCCCTAGCATGGAGGTAGTTGGGAGACAGTTGGTGGTTTATTTAATGCAAGGAATGCCTTCTGCTTTTCACTCGTAATGAAGTCTAGGGAGACAGAATCTATTCCTTGTCATATGATAGGAGAGATTTAGGCCATCATAGATTTAAAAAGGAAAGTTTCCTCTCTTCAATAGCCAGGGGCTATCTATGACAGTCCTTAAAGCCAGGATCCTAGAGCCCAATATATCTTCCCTCAGAGAAAGTCCGAAGGCTCTTTCAAGACTTCCACTGGGTGGCAGTGCTGTTATTTGCCAGGAAGTGTCAGCATCATATATAGGAAAGGAAGGCAGAGTCACTTGAATTCTGCTCTGGTTTCATAAGTTGTCTTCCTCTCACTTTCTGTCCTCAATTACTCCTTACCCCTTCCCTCTCTGCGGATCACATTGAATGCTCAGGGTTCCCTCTACACTACAGGTTCCCTAATTAAGAATCACAATGCTCTCCATCTACCTGCAGCTTCTGTCCTTGTTTGCATAATTGGCCCTGATACAGGGCCAAAATATACCCATGCATAATCTAGACTTAATTAAGTTAAGTTAATTGTAGGAGACCTGATGGCTTGTTTCTTCTCTAGAAAGCATCATCGAAGGGAGTGATGCATGTCAGAGTGGTGGTGAAAGGCCTGGGACCAGGGCGCTTCGTAAGTGTCTTAACTGCATTCATTGTTTTTCAGTAATAGGATTTGCTTTCCAGAGCTGAGAGCAGGAACATGAGGAGAGACTTTTTAAAAGTTCATTTTCTAAGTCTAGCTGTTTTCTCCTGTGAGCAGCTCAGCTCTGCCCTTCAGCAGTACTTAAATTGTAGACTTAAGTTGATCATTGATGGCAGTGGGTTTGGGCATAAGAGAACTTAATAGAATTCAAAGGGACATGCAGCATCCAGTCCTTGCCAGTTATCCCATTTAGTATTTAAGCCAAGGGTCCTGAAACTTTTTAAATAGGGGGCCAGTTCACTGTCCCTCAGACTGTTGGAGGGCTGGACTAGAGTAAAAACAAAAACGTTGTTTTGTGGGCCTTTAAATAAAGAAACTTCATAGCCCTGGGTGAGGGGTTAAACGTCCTCAGCTGCCGCATCTGGCCCACGGGCCGTAGTTTGAGGACCCCTGATAAGCTCTTTAAAAATATAGGATATAACTCCTTAATCTTGTTCTACTCTATTCAGACCTTCCTTTTGTACTTTCAGTCTGCTATCAAGGGGTTAACCATGGGAGGCCTGGAGGTGATCTCAATCACAGACAATACCCCCATTCCACACAATGGTTGCCGCCCCAAAAAAGTCCGAAGGCTATGAAGAAAAGTTGACTGTCTTGAGACCTAGTTCCAGTTTTCACCTTTAGATTGACTTCAAAATAATACAGAGCTGTTCCCCAGGGAACAGAACCGGCAGAACTCGTTAAAGATAAGCAGAGATTGGACCGAGGAGCAAAAATGAGATGTTTCTCCTGTATAGTGATATATATACAAGTACATACTTTGTATACAAAAACTATGCAGTGTTCATCACTGTGATGCAATGCCTCTTTTGGACAGGAGGGGATGCTACAGGCAAGCTTTGTCAACCTTGACAAAATAAAATACATTTCACCATGCTCTTTGTCATCTGTCATTATTTGGAGTGTGTGGCTTTCTGGGTGTCATCAAAATATTGATTGTGGATGGAATGATTATCATAAAAGGATATGTGTAAAATACAAGTGTTAAAATGTCTTATGGTCAGTCTTTGATTTACCAAGCCAATGCCATAAGTAGTAATACTGCAGCAGTACAGCTTTTTTGTGTAGTGCCTGAGAGAACTTGTCTCCTCACCACAAATGTAGTTCAGTTTTGGAATACTTTGCTATTTATGGGGAATCTTTAGAATTCAGCATTATGAATTATGTTTGCAATGGCTATGTTTATTTATAAGGGAGAATACCAAGGGACTTAGTACAGCAGAATTTCCCTTGCACATAAATGTTAATTATGAAACACCAGGATTAGAGGACCAAACAAAGGAGAAGGAATTGCCAGGCTGAGTCAAATAGATTGATCTCTGAGGGGGTGTAATAAGAGCTTTGGGAAAAAGAAAGGTAAGGGAGTGAAGAGTGAAGCTAGGATGAGCCAATTCAAAGTAGAAGAAATTGTACTGGTTTTTCTAGTTCTTTGAACAGTCAGCTAAGACCAAAAAATAAATCAAAAAACCACTGTGGAAGGAATAAGATCCACTTGATGCTAGTAGATCTTCATTAAGATAAAAAAATTTAATAGAAGAAACTACTTAGGTTCTATTCCCAGTTCTGATATGAAGTTCAGTGTTTTTTTCCTACCACACAGCAGCACCATTGCTGAAGTATCTATAACCACAAGAAAGGTGAGTCCTGTGGGCAAATTCCAATGCTGAAACTTGCCCAACTTCATGGAACATATTCCTTATACTAACACAATTTCAGCCACAAGTTAAAGGGTCAGAGCTGATGAGCATGGCAAAAAGATCACCATCACTACCCCTTTGTAAAAGCAATGAGCTTGCAAGAACTAGAACTCTTAATGACGAAACTGGAAAAGGAAAAGAATCTTTGTTAACTTCAACTACAATGTTGACTATATTTCTTTCCTGAAATTTCTTTACACTATAATAGAGTTATAGTTTTGCATTTGAACTGACAATTTTATGGAGAAGGAAAAAAATGTATTGGGAGATGAGTAGAATGTTGATCTCATAGGCTTGGTCTTCGAAGAAATCTTTTTACTCTTGAGTATTGATACTAAGGGATTTATGACTAGAAAACCAGCTGGAGAATTGTTTGAGTTTTCCACTGGGGTGAAATACCCTTTTTTTTTCCTAACAGTAATGACTTTATTACAAAAGATTGGCCTATTTGAGTTATTATACCCCTAAATTGGACTGTCCCTACTTCCAAAGAGGTCCTTGCACTTCTAACCACCCAATCCAATGGGAAGTCAACAGTGCTAAACTGGAGTTTATATCATATGACCCCTAGCAAATCACTTAATCCTTGAGGCTCAATTCCTGTTCTGTAAATGAAAAGATTGATCTAGCTATCTGAGAGATGATGATGGTTTGTCTCAACAGCTTTTATGTGATGAATGGGAGACACGTACCTTATAGCTTAGTTCCTTCACCTTTGTATTTTTTTCAAAAACAGATGCATAATCCAAGCTTTCTTGGGTTCTATGATGAAAGCTAATTTTTACATATAAGGTGCTAAAGCAACTGTTCTAGAAAATCTAAACTCATTAAACTTTACATACTCTTCACCCAATAATACCACTACTGACCCAAAAAGCAAAAGATAAAGAACCCACATACACAAAAATATAGTACATCTAGTATGTTGACATCAGTACATATGGCATCCTGTTTGCTAGTATTTTAAATACTGTGTGTCAACACACACACACACACACATATATATAACTAGAGATCCATTACTGGAAGAGATCAGAGAGGCTTACCCAACTATCTAGTCAACATGACAAAAGTCTCTTTCTGCAAAAGCTAGACATTTCTCTGTGTTTCAGCCAGGGCTACCATCTCCCACAACAATGAATAGAACATGTCAAAAGAAGCTTATTATCATAGCACCTGATTGTTGGCAAGCTATGAGGATTTTTAGGGGAAACCAGTCTTCCATCAAATTTTAGAAGACTAAGTACCCTGAGACTTGGCTCTCCCTTTCCCCTTTTCACAAATTCTTCCTGATTCCTTTGATCTTCCTTTTGTTGATGTTTTTCCTACTAATAGGTTGGAGTAGAGGGTTTCACTAGGAGCAAAAAACCAAATTTGCATTAAATATAAACATTAGCTTTAATCTGAGCAGTCAGGAAGCTAGAGCCATTAGCTTGCCCCTCCAGTTATCCAGTTGAATTCACCTATTAGGAGCCACACTCCAGCCTGGCCTTTACACTGCTTACCCTACCTCCCTGCTTTCCTTTCTTCTGCTGCCTTACCTGGCCTTGCTGTTCCTTCGTCTCTAAGTGAAAATTAAATTGGACAGACTCCATTTTTGAAATCAGACTCCAATTTATAATAATATTGGCACAACTTTTAGAAAAATGATTGTGTGTGCATGTGTACATGGAAGTAGAAAACTAGAAGCTAGAGAATATGCTGTTTGCTTTCTGTGATGCATTGTGGTTATAAGGCTATGTTGAAGATGCTAAATCCAATTCCTTTTGTAAGAAGAAATGTCAAATGAGAAGCAGTGTGGTATATTGCCGAGAACCTGTGTTCTTTTCTCTTCCATTAGCTAGCTTGTTTGACCTTAGGTTAGGGACCTCACTTTTCTAGGCTTCAATTAGGCTCCATTTAATGTTTCTAGCAGTAAGCCTTTAAAATCCTCTGAATCATCAGGGAATGAAAAAAAATTTAATGAGGGAATTAAACAGCAGGGGAGCAAGCATGGAGTTTGTGATCCTAGAAATTTAAACTCTGATTTCACAGCTCTTGCTTTGTTATTTACTCATAGAATTTAAAGATTATAGATTTAGAGTTGGAAAAGATTTTAGGGAACATTTAATTCCATACTGTCATTTTACAGATGACCAGAAAGATTACATGATTTATCCAAGTTCACATCAAGAGTAGTAGAAGAGGTAAGATTTGACCCCAGATCGTCTCCAAATCATTCTTCTTTCTATTGTCCATACTGCCTCCTTGTTAATTGCCATCACTGATGTCTATTTCTAATCTTCTTCTGAATGATGTCAGGGAAATAAACCTGATTCCCTGCACTGCCAAGTTGTTGTTTCATAAATTAAAAGCTGGAAAAAAACCACAGGAATCATTGAATCTAAAGATTCTTAACCTTGTGTCATTAATCCTATGGGCATTCTGGTAAAGCCTACAAACCCCTTCTCAGAATGTTTTAAACTACATAAAACAGACCATATGAATTGCAAAGGAAATTAATTATATAGAAAAACAGTTAACAGAATATTTTTCATAAATTTCCAGACTCAAATTAAGAACCCCTGATCTTGTCCAACGCTCTCATTTTACAGATAAGAAAAGAAGTCCAAAGTGATTAAAGAACTTGGCAAGATTATATAGCAGAGTTGAAATTCAGACTTGAGTCCTCTAACTCCAAATCCTGGGCTATTTTCCATTATATCATACAATTATGCTTTGGCTCCAAGTTCAAAACAGATTCCAATTTCTTTAATCAGGAGAAGATTCAATCCAATTGACCAAACATCCATTTAGTACATTAAAACAATCCAAGCATATTAAAAGCAGCTTAACAAATAAGGGTCACTCTCTTGCCCTGCCTAATTTTTTTCTCCATTTTTAATTTGACATTGAAAATAGAAATAAGTACTTCAAATTGCCCCCTCCCACCACTTAACTTCCATCTAGGACTATTTGCCCAAATGGGTACCTTCAAAAGTATAAGCCCATAAAAATTAAGTAATTAGTATGGAAGGGGAAGTGATAGGATATATTTTTGCCACATTCCCTACATACAAAAGGATCATTACTCCTTTATGTATCTACAATCTATTGCACTCTCTCTTTGGTGAGACTTATCATTGCAGATACCAGCTTTTCTACTCTACTCCTTATTTTTGCTGTGTCTTCCTCTTCCAGTTTGATTTTTTTTTCCCTTTGAATAGGCAAATTAGGTCATCTTTTGCCTCATTTATTACCTAATATTAAATCATTGAATAGCTGTTGCTTCAGACAAACTGAGACTTGGGAAAGAACTTAGCTTTAAAAAGCAAAGATTTCCTATTGCATCTGAGGTTATCTTCAATTATCCTGACCTGTTTTGACATTGGACTCAGATGACTTTGGAGGAGAGAGTAAGATTGGTGACTAGGCAGCTCTTCCTCATTTAAATCCAATTCACTTGCAAGTCAAGATATCACCTTCTGATGTCATTGGTCCACTTCAAGAATGAAGGACAAACAACCATCTGGGCATTCAAGTAGTAGGAATAGGCAAGAAGAAGCAGTGAGACATAGTGGAAAGAGAACCAGTGATGTTATTAGTGATGTCTTGATTTGTGTGCGAATTACAAAGATCAAATGAGATAAATTAATTTGTATAGCATTTTATATTCAAAATACTTTAAAGGGATCATCATTATTATTATGGAAATAGTTGGGCAGCAGTTTATATCCCATGATAAATTTTGAAGTCCTCTATTTCATTTCTCCCAACCAACTTTGCCCTCAAATCATAAAACTTCGAATGTAGAGATGAATATCAACCAACTCCTGTTCTCCATGTCCTAAGCATAAGCAAAGGAAAAAAAAATCCTCTTGGGAATAGGATTATTGGGGCATTAAAGGAAATACATTTCTCATTGTATTTTGTGTCCTATTGAAAAGCATTTTGCAGTAATTTAGTCTAGTTGAATCTCTTCTATAATCAGAGCCCAACTTCAGAGAAAGGCTGAAAACTGGGTCACTCCTTAGGATCTGGATTTTCCATCTCGAAGACAGAACATAAGAAGCATAGTCTTCCTTCTCATCTTTCTGCCCCATTCCTCTAAAGAACTTCTCTGCAGATTCTGACCCAAAGCTGACCATTCCTCCCTTAGCCAGAGAAGAAACAAAGAAAATTGGGTCACTGCCAAATACAGAAGCTTAAGAGAAAATAGGAGTAGGATTGGAACAATGGGGAGAAGGAGAAAGTGACAAAATATGAGCCTTTTTTCTTTTTAATGAAGAGAGTGGAGTGAAATGCCTCAGAACTAGGGTTATGAATGTTTTATGAAGTGCAAAGGGATACTCAGAAATAGAAAAAAAGAAAAAGAGATGAAAGGAAATCTTCTTAGGAAAATGAAAGAAAGGGAAAGGAGATAAGACTGAGACAAAGCTAAATGTTAAAGGTGTGGAGGTTCTTTGCAATTGCCCCAGTCAAGACTGGAATCTATGCTGGAAAAAAAAAAGAAATTCTATGTTCTGTTTTTTATAAAGTTTTAGAAAATATTAAAAGCACTAGAATAGAGAAGTTAGAAAATGAGGAAATAAAATGTCCACAAAAAATTTTTTTAAAGGGAAAAAGAAAAAATAGGATAATTAAGAGAATAAGAAATACTTCTTGAAAAAAATAAAAAGTGAGTATAAAGAAGAAAAATCAAGACTATAAGAGGAACAAGAAAATACAAAGAAAAAGGAAAGCTTCTGAGGATATCATTCCAAAAACCACACAAGTTTCAAGTATTAACCTCTGCCCTAGCCTACAAACTGAACCATTCAAGATATTCATGACCTCATCAACATTATTCCACTGATACCACACAAATATGTTATCTCCAGTGTATATAAGATAATAGAATTTTTCCCAGGGTATCATTGCAAACATTGAAAGGGCATTTTGGTACAGTGAATATTTATTCAGGAAGACTAAGATTTAAGTGCTAGATGTAGATACAATACCTGGATTCAAATCCTAGTATTGCTATATACTACCTGTGTGACCCTCAGCTACAAAAATTAGGAAGCTAGATTACATTATCTTTCAAGTCCCTTCCAACTCTACACATATGTACCATATCCCATCTCTGACCCAGCACATAATCCTAGCTAAATAATAAACATGATTTTCCTGAATGGATCTCCCACACCAGATATTAGCAATGATGATGAAATTATAGACTCTTCATGTACTCAAACACTTACCAGTTTCACAGTAATTGCCTGTTTTATATCCTACCCAGAAAGTCTCAAAAGTACAGTGTAAGGGGGAGGGGGAGAAAATATTAACCCACAGTAAAAATGCACAATAAAGCAGGAAAGCCAATTAGGAAGCTTTTGCAATAGCCAAGGAGAATAGTAATGAAGACCTGAACTAGGTTGGTGGTCATGTAAAGAAAAAAGAGTAAAAGTGAGCAATAAGTCAAAGAGGTAAAATTAGTATGATTTGCATCTGATTAAATAAAGATGGTAAGGAAAGGGGAAGAATCAAAGAATACAAACCTGGGAAACTTGAAGAATGTTGGTGTCCTCATGAAGAAGTTGGAGAGGGGCAACTCAGTGGCACAGAGGATAGAGCACCAGACCTGAGTTCAAATCTGACACTTAACAGTTCCTAGCTGTGTGATCCTGGGCAAGTCACTTAACCTTAATAGCCATAGCAAAAAAAAAAAAAAAAAAAAAAAAAAAAAAGTTGGAGAAAAGGTTAGACTTAAGAGAAAAAAATTAGTTTTGTTTTAAACATATTGAATTTGAGATACTTATAGGGCATCAAAATGGAGACAACCAAAAGGCAGCTGATGATATAAGACTGGAACTCAGGAGAAAGATGAAGATTTAATATGTAGATTTCCATAATTGGCATAAAAATCAAAGTTGAATCCATAAGAAGTGATGAGAAAGGAGAGACAGAGAAGAAGAAAAAGGAAAAGGGAAGAAAAGACAGAATATTAGGAAAGAAGAGGGACCAATTAATAAGTGCACATACACACACACACACACACACCCCTCCAAGGATTATGATACTGCAGAGGAGAATGAGGAAGAGTAGGAAGACATTTTGAAGAAGAACCAGGAGAAAGCAGTATCAAGAAAACCCAGGAAGAACCACATCATCAAGGCTTTTAGATCATTAGAAGAGATCCCAGCAGTCATCTAGTTCAGTCTACACACAAAGGAATTCCCTCTATAACTATCCCAAATCTGTTGTCATCTAGACTCTGTCTAAAGATGTTTGAGGAGTCTTACCTCTCCTCAGGCAGCTCATTCCACTTTTGGAGAGCTCTGATTGATAGGAAGTTTCTCCTGACAGGACAAGTCTGAATTTGCTGCTCCAGCTCAACACTGTTCCCTGTTTTGGTCAATGGGACAAGACAGACCAGCCTGCTTCGCTTTCACAAAAGTCCTTTAAACACAGCTAACCCCTTGCCACATATCCCCTGAGTCTTCTCCAGGCTAAACTTCCTGAATTCCTGAACGCGAGGTCTTTCACATTCTGGTTACCCTTCTTAGGTGATTCCCCAGATTATCCATTAGATTGTGAGCTCCTTGAGGGCAGGGACTCTCTGCCTCTTGTCTTTCTTTTTGTATCCCCAGCTCTTTGCACAGTGCCTGACACTTTATAATTGGTTTATTTATTGACATCAATGTCCTTCTTAAATGTGCTGTTTAGGCTATCTCAGTTGTCTAGATATTTGGCAATGAAGATCTACCTTTGAAGTAGACACAAGAGTCCAGAAAGGGGCAAGGACAAAAAGAAGTTAAAGACTAAGCTTGAGAAGAAGGTGACAGCATATATACATAAGACCCCAAAGATTTGGCAAGTTTCTCAGGAGCCTTGGCTCCAAACTCTCCAGCAATCCTACTGCCAGGAAAGGAAGACAAGCAAAAATTTTCAAGCTTAAAAAATTGCCATGGATTTCTGCCTGCCCAAATCACTTGCAACTTTGATTTTAGAAGTCTTTATATCACTTTATCTATTTGTTTATTCTACTAGCAAACACCTTAGCTCACTGAGTTATTTGAAACATCAGTCACCTCCCATAGTGTTTCATTTCTCTAAGTCAATATGACTACTGGCTATGAGAATTCTCCCTTTTCCTCCAGTGACTTCTGACACAAGGTAAAATACAAAATCTTTTCAGCCAAATAGTGGGAACACCACCTATGTACCCAGGATACAATTTAACTCCCAGATCAACAAAGCCAAAATCACTCCCTCTTCTAGTCCCCTACCCTTTCTTTATGAAGGATGACCTTGCTTTTGGCCCCATGATGTGACAAACTGCTATAACCCTTGACTTTAAAGAAGCTTATGTTTTAATGAAGATAGACAATACATAGAAGGAGCTAAAACCACCACTAAAAGGAGTTTGAAGGTCTAGCTGGCATGGGGGCTTTCCTTAAAATGGAGGCATTCTGAAAGAAACCAGAAATCAAAGGGGCCCCAGGGCATAGAATATTGCAGTATGAGAAGTTCAAGGATGAAAGGAATTTTTAGGCAAAAAGGCTTCTTTGGCATAATGGAATAAGTCTGAAGAGTCAGGAATGGAGCCTGGAGAGGAATGAAGACATGATTGGCCTGGGCATTGTCCTTAAAATGAAGGTTGGAGGGGAAATCTATTGATGAAAGGCAGGGGCCCAAGAGGTTGAGAGTATTTTCAGTGTAAGAGTACAGGGATGGTTGATGACCTTCAAGATTGAAGAGCTACTCTATTTGTTGTTGCTTGGTCACATCTGAGTCTTTGTAACCTCATTTGGGATTTTCTTAGCAAAGATTCTGCAGCAGTTTTCCATTTCTTTCTCCAGCTCATTTTACAGATGAGGGAACTGAGGCAAACAGGGTTAAGTGACTTGCTGAAGATCATATACCTAGTAAGTGTCTGAGACGAGATTTGAATTCAGGAAGATGAGTCTTCCTAACTCCAGGACTGACACTCTATCCACTGCACCATCTTGCTGCTTTTCTGTGGTATATAGTATTTAGACTCTAAAGAGTTTGGAGTGGAATAAAGTCATAGCTGATCTGGGCATTGTTCTTAAAATGGATGGAGGAAGCAACTAATTAGAGGAAGGGGTGCAAGGAGTAGAGAGTACTTATAGTATGATAAATATCAGAATGGAATGAACTTCCAGCATGAGGAAGCTTGTATGGCATAGGAGAGAAAGTCTGGAGAACGAAGAATGGAGCCAAAAATCACAATCTCATCACAACTGTTTAATTTCAAAAAATGTTTTGAATTAATGAATCGTGACTTCTGCAAATTTTTTACTGAAGTTGTGCAAAGTAATCCAACTAAAGTTGTACAAATTGTCTATTTCAAAGGAAACAATTTCCATATGGCATATAAGAAGACCAGTGGTCTGAAGAATGGGAGATCTCAGATCTAATACTAGCTTTGCTATTAAACAGCTGTGTGACCTTAGACGAATCAGTTCTCTGACCCTCACTTTCCTCATTTGTAAAATGAGAGAATTGGACTAGATAATCTCTAAGGTACAATTTAGTTTTCATGTTTATTGATTCTAAAATTCTACTTAAGTCAAAAAGCAGGGACAAATGGTCCGCTGTGATTTAGCTCTGTTAGATCATTATCAAGAAATCAGAGTAATTTCAAAGGTGACACAGAAATTAACATAGTTCCCTTTTGACCCTAAAGATCTTGAACTAAACTGGACCCAAATCCTGAAAACATTTATTACATATACCACTATATGCAACTAATTGTCACAGTAGATATAGCACTAGATCTGAAATGGGGAAGATATCTTCCAAGTTCCAATTTGGCCTCAGACACTTATGAGCTGTTTGACCCTGGGAAGGCACTTAATCCTGCTTGCCTCAGTTTTCTCATTTGTAAAATGAGCCTGAGAAGAAAATAACAAGCCACTTCAGTACCTTCATCAACAAACCTCAAAATGGGGTCATAGAAAGTCAAACATGACTGAAGAATCACAATAACCTACAAAACACTATGGGTATATAAAGACAACATGAAAAGCCATCCCTGCTCTCAGCTAACATTTTACTTGGGAGGACTAAGATGTAAACAAATATTCCATCCATTCTCTAAACATATATACATAATTATATGTACTTTGCTTTCCTTCACAGAGAAAATCAGTGAGATACCTGAGTCCTTTCTTTGCTAGCCCAGTGCTTAGCCCAGTGCCTGGTAAATCATGAGCCCTTAATAAATGATTGTTAACTAAATTATGTATCTTAAAGTTTGCTCGACCCACAGCACATCATAGGACATGGATTCGGAAGTGGAAGAGTTTTTTAGAAGGTGGGACATCTAGTCTAATTAACTTATTTTAGAGATAAAGAAATTTGGGTCCAGAGGAATTAAATGATCAGAAGCTCTAGGGGTTAACCATCCAGACTTTTGATACAAGTAGGTAAAGCATCTTTGGCTAGGTAATTCATAAAAGCAAGGATTTTTCACTTCTTTCTTCCATGAATCTCTCTGGCAGTTTGATAAAGCCTTCAGATTTATTGCAAAGATTTATTGTTTTTAAATGCATAAAATACATAGAAGGAAACCAATCATATTGAAATATAATTATCCATACATATGTGTGTGTGTATATATATGTGTATATATATATATATATATATATATGTATACACACAGACACACACACACAAACACACACACACACACACACACACACATATATATATATATATATATATTTTTTAAGACTTGTGAACCTCTTGAAATATTCATTAGAAAAATTCATGGAACCCTTGGATATCTATGGACACCCTGACCTTAATACATTCACGACATGCCAAAGCTATTTTTTAAAAATAGCAGGTATACTTGGATCATGGAGTTTTGAAAATAGAAAGTAAATAGGCATAGAAAACACAAGGTCTGAGTACACTGTGTACTCTAAGGTCACATCAGCCTCCAAAACCATATTGTTTCCATTCTGCTAGGTTTTATGCCTTTCTTTCCAGAAGCAAGAGTGCATGTGAACTACTTGATAATATAGGAAATTTCTGAGTTGTGTTTTAGTTTCTCAATTTCTTTTAGAAAGAATGACATTTACAATGATTACAATCTAGCTACTAGCAGGAGGGAGATTCCATCGCCTTAGAGATGGCCCTGTCATCTCTGGTTGTCATGGTGATGGAGATTAGCAAGAACTAAGGACCCCTGAGTCGAAGCAGCAGGGATGCAGAGCCAGAGAGGCCCAGCGTGCTACTTGACCAAATGGTAGGCAAGGTTGTTGGGTACACCTAATCCTACTGTCACTGTGCCCTCTACTTGGGCTCACTGCCTGCACCCATTCTCTGAAAACAACAGCTGGGCTCAGACCAGGCCAGAGTGTTCCATCTGTTATTACTAGCCCGTCTTCCCTAGGGATGAGGCAGGTGTCTCTGAGATGTTTCTTATCCTTTAGTTCATCTTACCCTGTCTCCTAGGGAACGTGGATCTGTAGCTTAGATGAAAATTTTCCATCCTGACAGCAAGATTTTTTGACTACGGCTTGCTGGGTCCTAGATGAAGTCTCTAGACCCACTTATCAGTTCTTGCCTCTCTTGATAACCTGCTCATATGACCACTAAGTTAGGTACATCTCAAGCAATCAATATATGTACCATCATAATATATTGCAATATGACAAAGACCATATTTACAGTTGACTATACATAGTTTGATCCTATTATCAGACACTTCTGATGGTGACTGAGCTGAAACCAAGGTAATTTTAGGATAGTTCTTGTAGATGGGTTTTCTCCCCTAAGTTGACTGAGGATTTTTTTAAGGGAAAGCTATTAAATAAATTCAAGAAAGAGCTTCCAGAAATTAAGGATAACTTGTTATGGCACTGAGGTATAAGATTAGGAGACTGAGGAAGAAGCAAGGCCAGTTGCCCCCCATTTATGAAAAGATGTCTACTATTTCCATCAGTAATAATGTAGTACAACATACCAGTACACCTTTCATTCCTCAGCCTACTTTTTTGGGGAAACTGGTTGCAGAAGTGATTATTCTCAAAATAGCTCAGCATTTATAAAGCATGGACTTTTTAAAAGACTTTTCTAAACTCAGTTTCCTCTTTTCTGTGGAAGGAGTACCTTTCAATCCCTTTCTCTTCTCAGACTTTTTTTTCTATTGGTTTTAAGTTTTGATGACCTGAAATAAATACACTAACTGGCAAGCCCAGAAATGTCTTTTAAGCTGAGACAAGCCAAGAACAGCCAAAACAGCTGGAGCTCTAAAAGGTGTAGGATTTTTTTTGTTTTCTTATTTTCACCCCATCGATAGGAAGCAGCTGGGAACAAAACCCAAACAGAGCATGGTCATCTTCTCTAGTGCCTCTCTAGAAAAGAAAATCTATTCTTTCTCACCCAAAGATAAACTTGTAAAAAAAAAAAAAACAAAAAACCTTAGTTTAACCCTTCAAACACTTGTCTACACCAACTACTATCAGGCATTAAAAAAATATTAAAAAATAGCCCAGAAAACTCTTCATATATGTAAAAGGCCTGCTCAGCTAGAGTCACTAGAATAGAAAATCATTTACTATTCATCTCACAGACTCATAGGGCAACTAGAGGCAGCTTTGAGTGTTGAGTTTCTGCTGCTACTAACTGGAATGAACTTTACAGGTCATCCTACTCTCTAGTTTTGCTGAGAAGGAAACAGATTCAGAAAGGGTAGATGTAAGTACCAGTAAAGACTAAACAATTAGGATTCATGACTCAATTGATCCATATCTGCCCTAGTGATTTCCAAGACCATTATAAATGGAGAAGTAGCCAAATGAGTTAACATTACTTCAGTACACCTGAAACTGGCTTGTCTTGTTCTAGCTACCTCACCTAGGTAGAGCACCAGGACTTCTTGCCAGCTCAGGTTGATATTTATAGAAGATATTGAGATACAAGATACTAAGGTTCTTGACCATTCATGTAGTCAGGCTAATTTCCCAGAGATGCCTATGCACCCAGATATTAGAGATTATTTATTATTATTCTTAAAATATTATTTTGAAATTCTTAAATTATTGTTATTATTGGATTACTTTTTAAAAATCCATATATAGTCCTCATTAATTATCCTTATATCTAGATTAATGGGCTTGATTCAGAAGCCATCACTGAGCAAAAGGGCAAGGTTACATATTCTTAATCAGTCACTTAGTGGCTTTGACACTCAAGAATCTCTAGATTTCAAAAAAAGGATTCTTAACTTTTTTGTATGTCTTGGGACTCCTTTGGAAATAACGTGAAACAAACCAAAGGGACTCATCAGAATGCTTTTAAATGCATCAAACAAAATATATGTTTACAATGGAAACCACTTAAGTTGAAATAGTTATCAGTTTTTTTAAAAGTTTAAAGAACCCCTTACTAAAGTGGCTGTATGAAACATATTTTTCTGACTGTTATTTGTGTTATGTTATTTGTGTATGTTAAATGGTGACATTCTCCCTATCTTTTAGTCTAAGATCTTCAGGGTGTTCTGACCAAAACCCAACTTGCTGTTGATTTAAGTATCAAGAGATTTTCTAAGGTTAGGCCTTCAAGGAATGTGTTTGGAGCATTAGGGCTGTCGATGGAGTTTTTCAACCCTTCCTCTCTCTCTCTGTCTTTTTCTGCCCCAACTTTCAAATGAAGCCTAAGTGATACTGCCTTCCATGACACATTTGCAAACAGGCTGGGAAGCTTTCTCATGAAAAGATGGAGCCTTTCAAGGGAGCAAACGCAGGATGTTGCTAAGGAGCAGCAAGCAACAGCTGGTTGAGAAATGAATCTGTGTCCTTGGAAGAGCTTGTTCCCAGTCAATAATTAAATATTACTGCAGCATCCTTTTATCAAAGAGATACATAAATATGCCATAATAAGGCAGGTGGGAGAAAGAAACCTGGTTCAAAGTAAAAGTGGCAAATAAAAGCCTTCTAAACCTACTCTAGGTTCACTATGCAAGCAAAAAAGCCCAGGGAAAGAGTACAATTTAACTTGTTTAAGGGACTTGGCAGTAACTTTGTAGGCTCTCTGGAATATCATATGATGTGGGATAGGGTGGATGGGAAGGAGACTACAGGCAGCCTAAGCTAACTAGGCCCTCAAATAAGCTTACAAAACTAACATAATGATTTAGATGTACAATCTGATCTGTGGAGAAGGAAGGAATTTATGGCCAAAGAAGAACTTTGTATATTATGAAATGCAAAATGGATAATTTTGATATTAAGTTAAAAAGGTTTTGTACAAAAAATTAATACAAAAAAGATTACAAGGGAAACAAAAAACTGGAGGGAAAACTTTTACATCCAAGGTTTCTGATAAAGGCTTCATTTCTAAAATAGAGAATTGACTCACATTTATAAGAATACAAGCCATTCTCCAATTGATAAATGGTCAAAGGATATGAACAGACAATTTTCAGATGAAGAAATTTAAACCCATTTCTAGTCATATGAAAAAATGTTCAATCACTATTGATCAGAGAAATGCAAATTAAGGCAACTCTTAGAAATCACTATACACCTCTCAGATTGGTTAAGATGATAGGAAAAGATGATAAAATTTGGAGGGGATATGGGAAAACTGGGACACTGATACATTGTTGGTGGAGTTATTAATTGAAGCAACCATTCTAAAGAGCAATTTGAACTTTGCCCAAAGGCTATCAAACTGTGCATACCCTTTGATCCAGCATTATTTCTATTGGGCCTGTATCCCAAAGAGATCATGAAAAAGGAAAAAGGACCCACATGTGCAAAAATGTAGTAGCAGCCCTTTTTGTGTGGCAAGGAAATGGAAACTTAGTGGATGCCCATCAGTTGGAGAATGGCTGAATTAGTATAAATATTATGGAATATTATTGTACTATAAGAAATGATCAGGAGGATGATTTTTAGAGAGGTTTGGAGAGACTTTTATGAACTGATGCTAAATGAAATGAGCACAACCAAGAGAACATCGTACACAGCAATAACAAGATTATGTGATGATCAGTTCTGATGGATGTGGTTCTTTTCCACAATGAGGTAATTCAGGCCAATTCTAATAGACTTATGATGGAGAGAGCCAACTGCACCCAAAAAGAGAAGTGTGGGAACCAAATATGGAACATAATATAGCATTTTCACATTCTTTATTATTGTTTGCTTGCTTTTTGTTTTCTTCTTCCTTTATATGATTTTTCTTGTGCAGTATGAAAATTGTAGAAATATGTATAGAATTGGACATTTAACATATATCGGATTGCTTGTTGTCTGAGGGAAGGGATGAGTAGAGGGACAAAAAATATGGAGCACAAGGTTTTCAAGAGTAAGTGTTGAAAACTATCTTTGCATATATTTTGAAAATAAAAAACTATTATTAAAAAAAAATAAATCCTACCATGGTCCAAGTTAACAGATAACTAGGTATAGCAGAAACTGATGTTTCAATAAGAATAAGGCCAATTTCTGATTACCTTTCACTTTCTAATCTCAAAATGTTTGAGTCATGAAACAGCGATGCAGCATACCATTTCAACATTTCATTTCCCATCTTTTGCTATATGACCTCTTCCCCCCATATACTTTGAATACTCCATGAAAAAAATTTGATTAAGCTGAGACTTCTTCCATTAGGAAGTGAAGTCTTAGTTAACTTTTTTCCCTCATTCTTTTAATAACCCATTAAAAAATAAAAATAGTCCACTTTTCATTTTTTAAATAAATAAGGGTTCAAAAGTTCAAAAGTGCCAGTAAAGCTGAGAGTAAATTTCTCCTTTTGATAACTAGCCTCTTCATGAATGAGCCCAAAAGAGAATATAATTAACTTGACATCAGGGAACTTCTAGTCCTAAGAAACAGAAAGGAAATGACACTCTGAAATAACCCTCCCACATGCAGCCTTCAGAGCTATGAAACCAACAGCAGTCCAAAAAAGCTAAGGTACCATAGCAAACAATGTCTGCAGGGAGCTCTACTGTGAACTTCAGCTTCTTTCTGCAGAAGAGAAAGACTTTTTGTATCAAAAAGTAAATGAAATAGTATGTGGATGAGCTGTGAGGTTCCAAAAAGCAGTCAAGTACTGGGATTTTTTTTTTTCATTTTCTAAATCCAAACTTCAGAAATTGGATAACATTCAATTTTATCAATAGTGAGAAGGGATTGGGTTTAGAAGAGTGAACAAAAAGAGAGTAGAAATTTTTCCTTCTCACTTTGAAAGAGAAGATAGCTGTCAGGGAAAAAAAGTCTCTGTGTAAGAGGATAAAAATAAAAAGAGAAGAACATTCACTAATGAGGGGAGATATACCCATAGGTTTTTAGAACTGAGAGAGGCATAGAAATCACTTAGTCTGACTCCTTAAGGAGGGGTCCTCAAACTTTTTAAATAGGGGGTCAGTTCACTGTCCCTCAGACTGTTGGAGGGCCAGACTATAGTAAAAACAAAAACTTTTGTTTTGTGGGTCTTTAAATAAAGAAACTTCATAGTCCTGGGTGAGGGGAATAAACGTCCTCAGATACTGCATCTGGCCTGCAGGCCATAGTTTGAGGACCCCTGCAATGTATCGTTGAGAAAATTGAAGTTTGAAAGGTATGACTTTGGAGGTAAAGTTAAGTCATAGAATAGTGACAGAGAAGGGTCTGAGTCTCCAAATCCCTCCAGCTCTACATACAAACTGATTTTTGATTTTTAGGCAAAACTATTAGAAACCCATATTAAAGTTTCTGGTGATGAATACTTCAACAATCTGGAGTCTAGTATGGTACAGTGATTATTACATTTGGAATCCAAAGACCTGAATTTGAACTCCAGCTCTGTTGCTTATTAGCTGTGTGTGGTCACTTAAATTTCCCAGCCTCATTTTCTTCATCTATTAAATGAGGGAATTAGACTAGATGGTCTCTAAAATTACTTCTAGCTCTAAATCTATGATCTTAATGAATTCAGAAGACCAAAGCTTTGTTTATATGTGATAGCCCCATGGTACTTTCTCTAAGCTGATACAGCCATAGCAAAAATGGACTAGAACTGTTTTAAGAATATTGCCAAGTTAAATCTTTACAGATATGTACACAGGTTTTATTTAGTTTCTGTGATTATATCAGATTTAGCAAACCTTTCTTAAATTATAAGGTAAAATTGAGTGCCATAAAACCAAGTTTCTAAGAATCTAATGGGAAGTACTTTTTAAACAGGTACACATACCTGTAATTACTAGTGACCTATCTAAATCCTCCATGACTTGGGCTATTCTAAGTTTTTAGGCCTTAAATCAGTTTTCCCCATAAGTGATTGTACTAAATACATCTCATGAAGGATAGAACACCTGTTTAATAACATACTATGATTAATATTGCCAGGAGAAATCTTGTCATGTAGGTCTGGTTTGCTTTTTTTAATTTGCAAACCTATAAAAATTGCTTTTTCCTAGAGCCTATATGATCCAAGTTGCTTGCTTTAATAAGTAAAATCAAAACAACACACAGGAATTATAAGATTTAGGATTGGAAGGGATAGAGAGATCACCTAAACCAATCTTCTTCTTTTACAGATCAGAAAACCGAGGACTTGGGAGCAGAAGAGCCTCTGCCATCACCACTGAGCAACTTCTCCTTTGCAGTTAGCTCCATCCAGAAATATCACTTTACCCAGATGTTTGTGGCAATTATCTGTTGGCCAGTGAATTAAGCTCTTACTACCACAAACAACTAAAATGAGAGGCAAGGATGGTATAATGGAAAGACTCCAGGAGTTCTGGGTTCGAATCCTACCCTCATTGTTTACTAGATGACATATACTTAATTTGCCTGAGCCTTATTTTTGTCATCTCTAAAATGGGGATAACAAAATCAGAAGTGATTTTGTGAAGATCAAATGAGATAATGTACGTTAAGTGTTTGCAAAGCTTAAAATACTGTAGCTTGGATATTTTTTAGGAAGTGACTATAATATATCCAGAACTCCTAACTACTTTTTAAAAAATCAAGAATTTGAAAAGTACAGCAAGGAATGTCAAATAATCAGAATAAAGAGTCTTCAAACTACAGATATAAATAAGTAAGAAAATATGTCTTTTATTTTTACTTAAAAAGACAGCCTTGGTTTTTGGCTAAATGAAAAGGAATGAGCAGGTTTTAATCAATTATGTCTAGCCACAATGGCAGTCAATTGTTCTGCTTTAGGCTGCATACCATTGTCTAGAAAAGAGGAAAGGGGGAAAATTTGTGGAAAATTCATCTACACCTCAATAAAATATATACACATGGAACTCCCCCCCACCCCATTCAAAATAATTAAAAGACTTAATGCTGGGCAATCTCTTGTGGAAAAAGTAGGAGACATTTAAATTATTTGATAGCTAGATTGTATTTTTTTTTAAAAAGTAAGTTATCCTGGGTCCAACTCCTCTCTTCTGGCTCATATTTGAGTGACTATAGACCAACCAAGGTTCACCAACACAGACCTTGGTTCCAAAGGAATGATGCTGGCACCATATAAAGCCTCTGCTTTATAATCTGCAGAATTGGGAAGGGGGTGTAAGTCTTAGAAGGCAAGACAACTTGGCTTTGGTGGGTCCCCAGCCTTTGGGAAACATCCTATGTGCAGCTGTGTCGCATGTGGAAGTTGACAACATATTCAGCATTAGTCCTTTGTACTGAAATGGCAAAGGGCTCAAAAGGGTGGAAGGTAAAGGCGACCAGGCGTCTGACTGTGTGGTTGATGGGGCGACCCAGCAGGCCTGCCTGGATCTCAAACTTGAGCAGACCAGAATCCCGGGCATAGAACCTGAATGGAAGAAAAAAAGGAGGAAAAAAGAATAGTATGAATTTAAATTTGTGGAAAATTCATCTACACCTCAATAAAATATATACACATGGAACTCCCCCCCATCCCATTCAAAATAATTAAAAGACTTAATGCTGGGCAATCTCTTGTGGAAAAAGACCACTTTAAGTTCCTTGGGCAGTGAGGAGGCTAACAAATGACCAAGATCCTATGTTCTTATGAATTCCAGAAGACCAAAGCTTTGTTTATATGTGATAGCCCCATGGTACTTTCCCTAAGCTGATACAGCTGTAGCTGTATTCTCTGTTTCTCCTATTCTATCTGTTTCAAGGCAGTGAAGTGTCAATGGATAGAGTACCATGCTTAGCATCAAGATGACTGAATTTAAATTTGGTCTTAAATATGTTTTAATTATGTAATTCTGGGCAAGTCACTTAACCTTTACCTCAGTTTCCTCATGTGTAAATGGAGATAATAATTGCACCTATCTCCCAAAGTTGTTGTGAGAATTAAATGAGATAATATTTATAAGGCACTTAGCAAAGAGTAAGCATTATATAAATGTTGACTGCTATTATTAATATTATTATTCCAGATTTTCAAAACAAAAGAGGTCTAAATGACAAACTATGAAATCCCTAATACTTTTAAATCCTGTTATTCCTTAAGGGTCATCTCCCACCCAATGATGATACCAGGAACAAATCAGTCACCTTCAAAAGTCACTAATCTTAAAACAACTGGGTCCATTACAAAAAGTAAATTGTTACTTTGAAAATGTTCAACCTGATCCATTCCAACCCATAAAATGTTACAGGCTTGTTTTCCTTTTAATAAAATACAGTGAAACCAAAAGACTTTTGTAGTAAGCCATCTGTTAGCTCCCTTTCAATTTTAAGATTCTATGATTTAAATATGAAAGTGCCTTAAAATAGGACAATATCAGTACTGAAGTATATTTAATTCCTAGACTAAAATTTCTCAAAATAGGAAAGTAAGAGCTTCTCTTAATCTTTCTATTCAACAAATTGCCCAAATTCTCAAATTGTTTCTACATATGCAAACCAACAGGTCTTAAGGGATGATCTTATGATTTGGAAGTATATGAAAGACATGTCTTGACTTTACAAATTATAATTATGTAACAGATTACTGGAAAAATTATTGAATATCCTTTTCTGAATATCTATAAAAAGAGAATCCATATCTATAAGTCTTAAATAATTCACTTGGTAATAAAAGACAGATTTATTAAATTATGAAGTGATCGATAAAAGTGGTCATGTATCCTATCATTCCTATCCTTTCTAATGAGCATATGAAACTCTGGGAGACATGATTAGTAGTATGCAAAATCATGCAAATAAAAGTGACTGATGGCACAAAAGAACTGAATGGGAAGTTAGCTTACTCACTTTCTTAATGTTTTGTGGTAGCGATAGCTATAACATAATTCTTTGTACCTGATCGGGTGATCTCCACAAGTCTTGGGCCGCTCCATGACTGACACCCACTTATCATCGTAGCTGAAGAGAGACAAATCGAGGTAGGGACTGCCACTGTATGACTGGGCGCTGATGGGGAGCTGACCAAGCAGCCGCCGTACTGCCTCTGTATGTCCTCCATATTTTGCATTTACAATAGTGTCTTTAAACCTGAAATCAATCAGTATAGAAGATAGACAATAGAGAAATCACTGTCAGAATATATAATATAAGCTCAAAGTTTAAATCTACAAATTTATGGGTTTGTAAATAAATTGTTAATGCAAATAATACAACTTAGCCTGCTTGTTTCCAATATTATAGGAATCTTCTGTTTCTAAAAATATATTTCACTTCACATTATAGGCTGAGAAAAGAGAAGATGTGAAATGACTAAGGAAAGTCAGAGATCAATACATGACCTGGAATCCCATAGCTGATCCTGACAAATTATGTGAACATGGGCAAAGTCATTTATCTCTCTCAATTCCAGTTCCCTCAGTTGTAAAATGGGAATACCTATTGTAAGTATCTAACAAAGTATTGGGAAAAGATTATGCAAAGCATTTTGCAAGCCTTGAAATGGCATATAAATTTTAATAATTGTTAAGGCAAGTATTTGTGACTATCACTGATGTCCAAAAACAAAAGACAACTTAGGAAACTCACTCCTAAATTTAAACCCATTAAAGAAAACTAAATAGTAGAAAACCCTGAACTGAAAGCTTTTCTTGGGCTCTTCTGGCAGCATACATTGTAACATGACATTGCTAATTTGTTTATTTTTAAAAAGACAAAAAGTCAGCAATTTATAAAGTTCAATACTTAAATTGCTACTTCAGTTAGGGTCTGCATTTCCATAGTTTTCAGTATCTAAGACAGTAAACAGAGAGCACTCAGCATAACACAGTACCTCACATATGGAAGCCACTCAATAAATATTATATTAGCCCAAAATTAGATGAGAGCTCTTGGAAATGGGGTTAAATATTTTTAAACATATACATGTATATTATACATACAAGTAAATACATATATAAAACATTTGTATTCACTCACAAATCATTACAGAAAACTCCTATCTATCATGTATGTATTTACTGTGAAAGTATTTTAACATTTCTTTCAATTCAAATCATTTTTCTCACTGTTACCTTTCTTACAATATTTCCCACAGGCATAGTGTAAAATATAAAACTAACTTTTGAATCTAAGACAATATTCCCAGGATTACTAGAATATAAATCAATTATAGCTTGCATTCAGGTTTTGTCTGAGGCAGTTTGGGTAAATAGTGCATCTATGTTCTGATCAATATGGAACTGAATAAATAAATAGCTCTGATATTTGTCTTCTTTTTGCTAAGAATAATGAAGTATAAGTTTTTCAAAAGTTAAAAAAAGATTGAACTGTTATTGACGGTTTTGATTCAAAACATATTGTTAGTCTGAAAATCAAAAGGAAAATCTCATCATCCCATTTCCCTAGAATTGTCACCCTGTTGATTCCTGATTCTTACTATATTCTTGCTTATAGCTATTACATAAAATTTGATGGGAGAATAAAAATGCCAAATGCTTTCTTTTATTTCTGCTTGACATAGTCTTAGTATATAATATAAAATCAACTTTGAATTACACCTATTATCCTATTATCTTCTATGAAACTTTGGACAATAAATAACAATCCCAGTGTTACTGGAATGAAATAACTAACCCAGGGTTTGCAAATCCCCTAACATCTCCTAACACCTCTCTCATGCTCCATTAAATAACTTCAAGAGAAAAATTAGATATGATTGCTAATAGTTTTCTGCATATCCTCAAACCAAGAAACTTTGTTATAATAAAACAAAGTGGGCTATCTGTACACTGTTCATATCTTGAGCTCAAAATTTTCAGGAGACTTTTGCCATTTGGCCTGTACGTTCCTTACGTACTTTTACTCTCCTTTAAGAATTTTCTATTCCATCTAAAGTAGGCTGTTCATTATTCCTCAAACATGTAATGCACTCTTATTTCTACAGCTTTGTTCATGTTTTTCCAACGTAGAAAGCGTTCTTCAACATTTGCTTAAGTCTGATTTTTCCTTTAAGGACTAACTCTAATTTCATCTTTCACGATGACTTTTCAAATTGTTTTGGTCCTTAGTAATTGTTCGATCTTCAAGTTTCCTATAGCACTTATCATTTGGTATTTATTGTTTTGTATCATTATTAATTTTTTATATACAGTTAAGTGCTCCAAAAATGTTTGTTAGATTGAACATACTGTTTCCAGACTAGACTATATACCTCAAAGAACAGGAATAATGTCTCCTACCTCTTTGTATCCCTAGCACAATGCCCTGTAGAGTATCATACAATACAGAATTTCAAAAATAGAAGAGAAATCAATCATATTTTTTCTTCCCTAATCCTCCTTCTTTTCCTTCACTATCATAACAGATGAAGAACCAGCGTCTAGATAGGATAAGTGCCTTGTCCACAGTCCAACAATTTTTGGCAGAGTCAGTACTAGTTACCCAAGTCTCCTGATCCTTGGGTCTCAATATTCTTTTCACTATATTTCAAAGCCTCATTTGTAAGTAACAGTTGTTAGCTTATGACCAAAATTAGGTGAGGTAAGGTCTACTTGTTGGAAATCTATGTTAGTAACTTACCGGCGCTGGATCTGCCTTGCAAAGTTGTTGCTAGAAGCTGAACAGGGAAACTGGACAGCTTCACTGTGAAGAGTAGCATTGCGGAAGAGGTCACAGAAATTCTCAAAGAGTTCCAGCAACTCATCTGAGGTGTTCTCAAACACTGCTATCACCTCTGTAGTCACCATATTATACACAACAAAGAAGGAAGGCTGAAAAAGAAGAACAAATGAAACCGTTAGCCAACTGAGTACAATCCATGGGTAGGGTGACCCTTCAAATTGGGCTAAAAATTCAAGCTACTCAAGAGAAACAAGAAAACACTTCCCACCGTATAGGTCAACAGGGAAACAGGTCCCTTGTCTAAGGGAGCCTCCATGGGCTTTGTCAGTCAAATGCCTCCACGGTGCCACATTCCCCACTGTAATTGTGTTGCAAAATTATCAAGTTGCTAGTTTAAAAAAAAAAAAACTTTTCAATCTTTCCTTTCAAATTGTGTGCTTCAATTTCCCTTTCCAACTGTTTTCTCTTTTCTCTGCTCCCCAACCCACCCTGAGATTTAAAAAAAACACATTTTTAAAGTGCCAGATTTAATTTTATTTCCTGCTGGGGAAGTGATTTGCAGCCCAGTGTTGGCTGCTGACAGATTATTTTCTCCTATGTATGTACAGTTGAAAGTTCATTTTTTGGCACCTATTTTTCCTCTTAACATTTCCAACATGCAGAGAGGTACCTTAAAGGCTTTGTATTTTGAAACTGCCTCAGAAAGTTGTATTCAACAGTATCCTGCTGCTGGACAAATGAAAATCCAGAGAGGCATTTACTGTTCCTTTCTCGACAGATGCTCTTTTGGCCAAAAACATCTATATTATCCTTGTAGGATTTATAGCAATTAAGTAGAGGTAGGGAAGGTGGGGAAGAGAGAGGAAAGGTGGTGGCAGGGTAGGCAAGACAATGATGGGAGGGGAAAAAGTAGAAGGAACCTGAATTTCATTCAAATGTCCCAGGTAGAAGTACCCAGAGCTACTTGGGAGTTCACTTTTTCAGAGTGGGCATCTAGATGCCCAATTCTTTCAGTGTTCCTAAGTTTGCTCTGATCAGCCTGAATATAAGAGCCCTGGGATTTTTCCAGGCTCAATGGAATACCAATCTATAAGCATCTGTTAGTTTCATATAGGAAAATGAAGTTATCAGACATTAAGTATTTTTGATCTTCAATCTGTCTATAATGGAAAGAAACTGGGTAGCAATCTGAAACTAATTTCCTAAATACTATCCCAAGGCTTCATATTTCAATGCATTTTTACTCATTCAAATTTACAATACCCATAAGAAGTGAGATGCAGAAAGTTTCAGTTTGAAGCTGCAAATTATGTGTGAAAAGAATTGTCCCCCAGCATCCTAATTTCTCAAGCCACAATTATTTTGTGTAAGTTCAGAGGAAAAAAATGCATCATTTTAGTTAAGAATAATCTCAATTGTGATGATAATGATTTGGTAATTTATTCACCAAAATGAAAATTATCACCCAAACTTAAATAATGGACTTTCCTGCTTCTAGTCTTAATTTATATGTTTTTTCTATAGATCTGGGTCAGCTCAGATTTTGTTATTAGAAAGATATTACAGGAAAAAAGTGAAATTTAGCTATGATGTTACATGACTATTGCATGAATTACATGCATATGCAACAGGTTTCTCATCAGCTAAGGTTTTCAGAAAACAGACTAGGGAGAAGCAAAGGACTATATAGCAAATCTTAAGCAATATATTCTAAAAAATAGATATTTTCTAATGATTCAATGGGCTTGTATTTAGATAACTAGGGGGAAGAAAATGGGTTTCTGGACTGATTATGATAGTTTCCATTAACAACTTTATTCTTTTATAGAACAAAATAATCCATTTTTCAGAAGAAGCAGGTTGAAATTATTTTTCTATAAGCTAACAAAAAGGCTTTTTTGATTCCACAAAGGCCTCTAGTAGTTGAACACAGCCAAAAAGAGGATCTAGAGTTAGAAGTTCTAAATCTAGAATCTATGAACATTAAAAACATTTTAATAGCTGTTTTAATATAATTGGTTTCCCTTTATAATACTTTTATTTTATGCATGTAAAAATAGTACTCTGAGGAGTCCATAGCCTTCATCTTGCTGCTAAAGACATCCAAGAGACAAAAAAGTTAACTTACAATCCAGATGATTGCTTTGGATATACTTTTGTTTTTTACTTGCTATGGACAGATGGGTCTGAACTATTTATGAAACAATAAATATGGCACTAGGAAGGCAAATAGCACAGACATCACTTAGGTGATGTCTCCAAATGTTAAATTAAAAAGGAAAAATTCCAAGAACAAAGGCAATGTACTCTAAGACAAAATTTCAAATCTATTATTTCCCAAGTCCTTAAGTACTCTTAAAACTTAACTGACCCTATTGACCTTTGAAAACACTCTTCTTCCTGTAAACATTTTAAAAAGTTAAAAAAACAGTTTTCAAAACTGAACAGGAAAAAGTTGACAGATAATTTATTTAACATCTGAAAAGGTTAGCTATATAGTGGCCCTTTCATAGACATATAAGCCTGAACTTTCAGAAGCTAATAATCAGGAATTTCTCCATTACTTCTGATTTTTTTAATTTTTTCAGTATTTAGTAGTCCCTCTTTTAGCATGGGAACAAAGTCAACAAAAAGAGGTAAAACTCAAATCAATCAAATTAAGTTTATTAATTTCTTTATAGAAAAATCTAGTGAGGGAGTTGACATTTTAATTATTGAACTGTGAAAATGAGATTTTCAATTATTGGAAAATTTTATTTTACCTTGATAGTCTGACCCCATTAGCAGAGCTAAATCACTCAAAATGGATAAATTATCCATGAGTAGCAGAAGTTTAACTGTTAATGAATTTTTGGTCTTTTTCTAGAGAACTCTGAAAATGCAATCACCCCAGAGGCACCAAAATGAAATCAGACATATATTCACCAAAATTTCTAAAGGACAGAGATTCAGCACCTAACTGCATTATAAACAGAGATCTCCCAAAATCTTTGGAAGAAAAAATAATTTCTAGAGATCTAGTTCACTAAAGGAAATAAATACAGCTAGGAAAAGAGAAACATGATTTTAGCTATTGTAAAACTAAAGATAAGCAAAATTTAAAACTATGAAAATCCAAATACAATTCTAGCTAGCAATGCAAAAACAGGCCAACAATTGATGCAAATGTAAAGATAATGAAAGGAACACATTTAAGAATCAGAGGACCTGGATTCAACTCTGATTTCTGCTACTCATCACCTATATGACCTTGGACAAATCACTTTAATTTTCCTTGGCTTTATTGTCTTCATTTGTAAAGTGAGAGAGGCTGGACTAGATATTCTTTTGAGTTCTTTCCAGTGCTAGAGCTAAATCCTATGATCCTATAGCAGTTATATGTGGTCCCTCATTCTAAGTCTCTCAATAAAGCTGACTATCATCCAATACCTGTGATGGGTCCGTGACCCGTAGTGTCACTACATCTTCACTAGTGTACTTGATAAAGAGGTGATTTTCATCTAGAAGCTGCATCTTCCACATGCGTAACTGTCGTAGCTGGTCAAAATACTGGAAGAAACGCCTCTTGGCCATGGCACTACCATCCTGCTCCGCCCGGCGCCACAAGTATACCAACAGTCGGTGTTTTAGGGAATTAATGAAAGGCTCCTTGTAGGGGTTGGCCATGCCTGTTTGGCTGTCTCGCTGTACCTCAGGGTAGACAGCTGATAGGGTGAGCAAGTCATCTTCATAGCAGAATCGACCAATGGTACGCACATCAATAAAGGTGCCCTCAGGAGTGACCTGGAAGACATGAATAGTCTGCTGCTGTACTGAAAGAATGGCTAGTATGTTCTTATATAAGTATAGCCCTTGATTATGGGACAAGATCACTTTATCACATTTGAATGTGCGGGTATCACACAATCTGCCAGTGTGAAGATCAATGATGTGAAGGGAATAATCCTCCAAAGGGGAGCGGGGATTTGGTGTCACTGACTCACTGTTGCGATATACTTCATAAAAAGGAGGGTGAGGTTCTTCAGGGAGGTAGGCGGCTGAACCTACAATGACACAACGGCAGTCATCTGTGAAGAGGCTACACTCACGATTTAGATGTTCACCATTAGCAGCTACATTGGTGATATGTAGCAAAACAAAGAAGCGTTCAAAAAGTCGGCCTCGGATGTTGACTGACCTCTGGTCATTGCCATTGGCCAAAATTTCACCCTCATAACCCTGCAGTAGGTCCTCTGCTGCTTGGCAGCCCTGGTACTCATAAATCTCCAGTGATGTCTGGTCTGAAGAAAAGGCAATAAAGAAGCGTCCATCAGGTGAAAATTTTCGCAGGAAGCAAGGTGGTTTTTCCACATTAACCACGGTATAGTTGGGGAAGACATTCTGGTGGAAAACTCGAACCTGGTGCCAATGAGTACCAGCCTTGCCTGAACTGATGCGCCGACGCTCCAAGCGATGGATAACATTTTGGTTCTGGATTCTTCGAGGTTTGATTGTTGGAACATCATGATCCATCATCACAGCATCTTATTTCTGGATGATTAAGAGCAGAGGTTCACACATTAAAAGAAAAACAAACAAACAAAAAACCCAAGTTCCCTTTCCACAGACATGTCAGGGTTTACCTAAAATCTTCTACCTTAGCTCACAAGGAAACAGAATAAATTTGAAGCCTGTGTCTTCACCATGAAAAAAATGGGAAGAACTTAACATAACAGAAATATCTCATGTATGCTTAGCTATAAGGTGTTTACATCAAAAAATATTTGAATCACTAGAATAAGTGAATTCAGAGTCAGAATTCGCTAAAACACAAAGTGATACTGCTATCATTTTAACATTATCAGTAGCCATAATGTAGAAAGAACATGGACTCTTAAGTAAAAATTTATGAAGCATTAAAATTTAACTTCATGTGAACAAACATTTATTAAATACAGCACTTGGAATGCTGGTGATTAAGTATTTACTATTTATGAGTTACACCGGGAATTATTACATGCATAGCACTGTTTTAGCTAAGCACAATAACAAAAGTTTTATTTCCTCCTTACTTCTATGCCACTATTCTGCTCCAAAACAATCACTAAAAATTAAACAAATAATTAAGTTCAGAAAGTTTCATAAGTATCTTGTTTTCATAGAGTATGCCTCAATGTTTTACTCTCTTCTCCCAATAAGATTCAATCCCTCAGAAAGGATATTGGACTAGTGGGAAATGCCCCCGGATTTTGATTAAAACTCTCCCAGATGCTGGTTTTCTAAGCTACTAAGCCTCTCTGGAACTTAATTTTATTAGATCACAGAATTCCAGAGGTAGTTAAAAAACAAACCCTCAGATCATCTAGACTAGAGGTTCTCAATATTTTTCAATCATGATATCCTTTGGCCTCAAGTAAATCTTTCAGTTTCTACATGGATGGAAATATTCTCGAGTTTACCATGCAAGAGCATATAAAAAATAAAGACTGGTTTTTCATAAGGAACACTTTATTTAGCATGTAACTTTTAGTATCATAAAATAATCTCTAACTAATACTTTTTGAATATTTCAATAGGAAAATGCAATAATTTACCAATTATTCCTTCAAACATCCTCATACTCCTGAGGGTATCTCCAGCCCAGACTGGAGAGCCCTAATTTGGTCAAACCCTTTTCCTTTTACAGACGAAATAAAATGAAGCAAAAACAACTAAGGTCCTATGAGCAATGAAAGACTGGCTCCAAATCTGCTTCTCTTTCTAGGTCTTCTCACAGTCTCATCTCTCAGAGGCTACTTCATGATTGCTCAGGCATTTTCAGATCTAACCACTTATGAGTTGGACTCTAAGGGAAAAAAGAACTCTCCTCAGGGCGAGCACTTTCTCCCCATTTCCACCAACAAAACAGCAGGAAAAAGAGAGAAAGCCAGAGAAAAAGAAGTTGTGGAAAGCGGGGTGTAGGTGGGATCCAGCATCACAGCGGTGCTGGATAGAAAAGGATGCAAGGCTGGGGTGGGCCACGGGCCAGGCCACTGGCTACCTGCGTGACCCTTTACGGCCCCGGCCAGCTCTTAAGCCTTGAGCCTCCGACAAGGCGGGAGCGGCCCGCGGGAACCACGATTTTCAGGAAAAGGTGGGTCCGGGCTCGGATAAACCTGGGTGCACGAGGGTCCGGGGGGGAGGGGAGAGGCGCGCAGCCCAGGATCTGGGCGGCCCGGTCGGCAGGAAGGGAGCCCGCGGCCGGGAGGAAGGCCCAAGGATCTGAGAGGAGACGGAGCGGGGGAAGGGGGGGCGTCCTCACCCGACCGTCCCGCGCCCCCCGTCGCGCCGGTCTCATGGGGCCGGGACGAGGGGATCCCCAGGCTGCGGTGGCCGCGTTCCGACGGCCGTCACAGCAGCCACCGCCGCCGCCATGTTGCCACTGACGCCGGCACCCGGCGACAACGGCCGGGATTGCCCCGTTCCCCCCACCCCTCTCCCTCAGCCAGCCGACGGATGTAAGGGCCATAGAGGAGAAAGCGTACGGAGAGAGAGAGGCTTCCAATTTTCAGCGCGCCACTGCCTGCCCAGAAAGGGTGACATCGCCCCCTCGTGTCTGGAGGTGAGGTGAGGCTGTCGGAGCCCTAAGCAACCACTTCTGGTGAAATTGATTCAAAAGCTAGCAGCCTTTCTCCTTTTTTGCTTTTTGTCCCCGGATGCTGAGAATGACGGATGCTGAAACATGCCTTATCGTTTTACAGAAGAGGAAATTGAGACCCAGAAAAGTGGTCACACTTCTAACAGAATCAGGTTTCCAACCCTAATCCCCTGTCCACACATTAAGCTCACAAGCCATTATGTTCACAAGCCATTACTCTCAGTATATTCATTGTTACTCTTCAGACTGATGAATTCCATGCCTTGTTACAATATAACAAGGCCCAAAGCGCGCTGATAATTGAGGGAGAGAATTCAGAACTGAAAATTAAAATAATAATGTATAATAAACAAAATAACTTATGTATAATAAAATTGGATAAAAATGAATAGAAAATAGATATATGTTTAATTTTAAAATTAAAGAATGACCTTTGGCTTTCATGGATCATCATGATTTTTTTGGGATCATCAAAGGAAATCAGCCTGTGGTGGTCCTATTAAACCTTGTCTCCAATTTGTCAATTAGTATTATACATATTTATGGACTAACTTTATATGTTGTATTGTATACATCCTCTAGGTATTACTATATGTTGTCAGACTTGAAAAATAGTAGTAACATTTTTTTTGGCATATTCTCCTTTGAAGAATTAAACATGAAAATCACACAGAGGGAAAAGGAAAAGAATACAGTGATGGTGAGGAAGCTATAATAATACTCTCCCTCACTTTCCTACTGCCTGCCTATACAGTCTGATTATTCAGAGGGGCAACTCTTGTGGGAAAAGAGGTCTTGTCATATCTACCAATATCAATTGCTACTAACTAGCTGGTAAGCACAAGGGCTCTAGAATAGCATTCTCCCCAAGTCCCTTCCTCGATTACCTGAGCAGACCACTGACTGTTTCCACCCTGGCCCTGCAAGCCATCAAACCATAAATCAGCTCTTGAGGAGACTGGGAACCTAGCAACTTCTTCTGCAGGTGCTAAAAGTCCTGCTTTCTCAGCAGACTCAACTATCAAAGACCCAGAGACCCATTTTCTGCCAAACTTATTTCTACTTTTCACAGCAGTTCTTGGAGAATAGGGAATCCATCTTCTGATGGATTATGTCCTTGTGGTTTTAGATCACTGGGCTATTGTATAGGACTGCTTCTGATAAGTAAATTCCACTAATCTGCATTTTTGTTTGTTTTTTTTTTTTTAGCAGTTTGTTGCTGTTATACATTGGTATAAGGAGTTCCCCAAACCAATGAAATTATAAATCTAGATCATACTACCTTTAAAAACAGCTTTGTCCTAATAGATTGTTATTTTATTGGAATATAGCTTCACTAATGAGGTTACCAGGTTAATGAACATGATCCAGGCTTACATGTTTTGTTTCTTACTACCAGATTGCTTTACAGAATACAGCCCTACTTTAAAATTCCCTACAGGTGTACCAACAATTTTGCTTATTTTTCCTGTTTGAATATGTATAGGTTATTAGACTGAACATTTTCCCAAATGTTCATAAATAAAAGGAGAAACACAACTAGTAAATATTAACCATTTATAGCCTTTGCCCACTGAGGTAAAGACTTCAAAGTCAGATTCAGTAGCATTGAGATCACAAAAATATAACAACATGAAGTTTTTAAAAGAGATCTTAGAGGCTATCACATATATCCTTTTTACTTTGAAGATGAGAAAGCTGAGGACCAGTAAGTGAAGTGATTAATAGCCCAAGGTCATATCCTGATTAGAAATAGAAGCAGAGCTAGAAAATGAGTTTCTATCCTTTACAGGAATAAGAATAAGAACAGGGACAGAATCTGTTATTTTACTGCTATAAGGATTTACTGGGTTTAGTAAATCCCTCTAGTATTGTGGTCAGTCCTAGAGAATTACCTAGAACATTTAGAGATGAAGTGACTTGTCAGGAGTCAGAGAGCCAGTGTAAGTCCAAAGCATGACTGAAGGTAAGGTCTCCATCTACTATGCCACAACTCTCTCTGCAGAAATATACAGACAAATAATTGGACAGGATTCGGTGCTTATGACTGGAGTATGCAAATGTAACAAAAAGACAATGCTACCTAAAATAATTTAGTTTAGTGATATAGCAAACTGCCAAGATAATACTTTGTAACTAGACAAAATCTTGGACTCAATCTGAGTGCCCAGTTGTTGGGAAATAGCTTAGACCTTAGAACTAGAATATAGCAAGGTAGGCACAACAAATCTGAGATAGAGATTTTTAAATGTACTTTTTTTGTTGTAGAGACTATACATTCTTTTCTTCCTACTATACATCAAGACCATTGGGTGAAGAGTAATACTTAGCTCCCATCATTCATCTTGTTACTCTAAATAAAGCAGGTAATAGTCTACAGTAATTGGAATGACTACATCCAACTAACCAACTATACTAGTGGGAAATGCTGGTATAAGCAGAGAACACAATGTTCTGAGCTAGGGAAAACATGGCATCAAACTAAATTTTACTCTGAACTAACCCCAATCCCCAGTCATTCTGATCTATATTTTGCCACTGGATCCAGATGGCTCTGGAAAAAAAAAAGTAAGACAAGTGACCTTGTACAACCCTCTCTTGCTTAAGCCCAATTCACTTGCATGTCATGATATGACCTCTCTGATGTTATGTTCCTTTTTGAGAATGAAAGACAAACTACAACAATAGAAACCCATTTAAAGATGAGAGGGTAGGGTTGGTGCTCCTGACTGCTGGACAAGTTTCAATGTAAAGCCAGGACTATCATAACCATGGTGAAATTTTAAAAGTAAAAGATTCAGAGTCACCAGTAGCTATCCAGTCTGCTTCATGTTTGAGCTGTAAATCTGCCACAAAAGAGAATTTTCAAGTCCTTCCCTCATACTCACTGAGATTGGAACAAAATAAAGCTCTTTCCTCTTCACCCCACCCTCAAAAAAAAAAAAAAAAAAAAAGAGGAACTATCTGAAATGTTCACTACCTGCCAAGAGATGTGGAAAATTACAGGGGCAGTGATGACCAAAGGAAGAAGTCCACTGAACCTGATGGCTGGAAATTTCAGTGCACAGCAGTAGAATGAAGACAGCTCTATATCTAATTCATGAGTATAAGGGACTGAACCTATATGGGTCATTGGGAAAGGGATTGTTCATTTGCAGATATTGATTTATTACCCATATACTTAGATAAGAGTTCTTTTTGTAGGGATTAAATAAAGTAGAAATCAGTGCATTATTACTAAGGGCGATTCTTTTGTGAAACTTCATCTAAAACCCCATACAGCTGTAAATGACTGGGACAATAAGTATATACTTTAAAGTAACACTGCTTATAGTCCCTATTCAGGCTTTATATATGCAAGTTTTTTTGGGGGTGGAGGGGTGGAATGGAGTGGGATAGTTAGGAAGTGAGTGTACTTGATATTTAAAAGTCATTCAATCTACAAGCATTTATTACATTCTTCTTATATGCCAGGCCCTGTACATAGGGTAATAGTATATAAAGAATGAAACAATTCCTACCTTTAAAGAACTTACTCTTTGGGGAGAATTTACCAATACAACATTTACATTGTTATAAATCAAGATCCATGTAATATAGCAAAAGTTCAACATTGTACACAGGAATGTCAAGATTATGTGATGATGAAGTATGATAGACTTAACTATTCTCAGCAATGCAGTTCCAATAGACTTGGCATAGAAAATGCCAACCACATCCAGGGGAAGAATTGTGGAGACTGAAGGCAGATCTAAGCATACTATTTCCCCATTTTTGTTTGATTTTTCTTTTTTGTGTTTTTTTTTCACTTGCTCTGATTTTTCTTTCATAACATGACAAATATGGAAATGTTTAAAATGATTATACATATATACATATATATATATACTATACATGTATACTATACATATATACATTATACCAACACTATACATATATACACTATACCAACACCATATGTTGGTAAGAGAAAAAATTTAGAACTAAAAATCTTACAAAGATGAATATTGAAAATTGGAAAAACAAAATACCATTGAAAAAAGTTCAAAACTTCCAATGGAAAGTAGAACAGAAAGGGAACACTTTTTAAACAGAAGAAAACACAATTTCTAAACATTGATCAGAGTGCTCAAATACCAAATAAAGATAAGACTAAGTGATTCTGGAAATGCTACATATCAATGCAGGAGATGTTTGATCTGAAGAATTTCAAATGTCTCTCTACAGTATTATATATAATGATGGACTGCAACTATATAAAAATGATATGGGACATATAATTCCATATAATCATAATGAAAAGTGCTACTTACTAAGTAGGCATATATATGTGTTAATTTTATTTTTTAATGTGTTTAATAAACTTTGCAATAGAAAATAGTCATTTTTGTATGCATACCAATATCTGTGTGATTATCTGAGAAATGGCTAGGGCAGAGAGACAGACAAAGCTTGTCTTTCTCAGAGCTTTGTCAGTCTATAGGACGCTACCTAAAACCACTCCCTCCCAGGAAGCCACTCATCTATTTCAGTAATAAACCCATTAGTAACAGTGCTTCTGGAGGGCAGAGACTGATTCATTTTTGTCTTCATATTTCCAGGACCTGAGAGGCAGTATAATTGAGTGTTCTTTTTTGTGTCATGGACTCCCTTGGCCATCTGGTGTAGTCTATGGACTCCTTCAGAGTGTGACTTTTTAAATGCATAAAATAAAATAATTAGGATTACAAAGAAAAGCAAACATTAGTGAAAACAAACAAATATCTATATCTATATGTATATATATAGATATATATTTTTTTCTCATCCAACTTCACTAACCCTCTGAGATCTACCCAAGGACTTTGTGGTCCCCAACATAACAATTCCTGGTATAATGCATAGAAAACTGTCCATAAAGTCAAGAAAATTTATATTTAAGTAATACCTCTGACTGGATATGTGGACCTTCACAAATCCTTTAATCTCTCAAGGCCTACAGGCATTTCTTTAAAACCATACATTGAAATGCAAGTGTTGATCTGTATTGTTAACTGAGAATTTCCCCATATAGGGTTCTCTAATCCAAGAAAGTCACAGGTCTAGTCCAAAAACAAACAAACCACAGTACCTGATACATATTTGATATTTAATAAATGTTTATCAAATAACAAATTGTCTCTCTAAAAACTTTTGATAGGAATGTCCTCAACTTTGGTTCTATGAGATTTTTTTTGAATATTAAACTATATTTCAATATAATTAGTTTCTTTGTAATTGTAGACATTTTATTTGTGGCATTGAAAAACGTTGTTCTGAAAACAAATCTCCTGCCTGCACCAGACTGCCACAGGTATCTATTAACACACACACACACACACACACACACACACACACACACACACACACACAAGGTTAAGAATCCCATGAGTAATTTACCTCACACCAGAGAATTTGGGGATCTTTGGAAGAGAAAGTCAGGAGAGTAAATTCTCTCAGCCTAAATGATCTCTAAGGAAAAAACCCGAGGGATTTTCCCTGGGAGTGATTGAGCATCTCTGCTTTTCTTTTGGTTTTAGGTACCATAGGATCCTCCTACCTATCACCCTCTGAACTTCTTATTCATAGTTTTCTATGAATGCATAAATATCTCTGTGAAATCTTATCAGTCAATCAATAAACATTTATTATTATCAATGTAGTATAGGCAGAAGTTTATTTCTTTTACTAATAACATCCAGGAATAAGTTCTAGAATGGGGGTGGGGAAAGAGGTGAGATGTTCTTTTAATCATAGAATTTTAGAGCAGGAAGGATCTTTAAAGAAAATCTAATCTAAGCCCCACATTTTGTTAGACCATACACAGCTTCACCAACAGTATATCAGTGTGTCTGTTTTGGTGTAGCCCTTCCAACAAGTGTCACTTTAATGTTTTTTGCTATTATATTTGTAGTCTAATGGCGTTGAATTGTTTTAATTTGTACTTCTCTAATTTTAAGTGATTTGTAAAATTTTTAAAATATGACTTTTGATAGTTTGATAGTTCTCCCCTTGAGAACTACATCTTGATAGTATTAGACCCTTCATAAATTGAGAAATGGCTTCTATTTTTAAATAAGTTCCAGTTCCTTATATATCTTGAAAATTAGATCTTTATTAGAGAAATTTGTTGCAAAGATTTTCTACCCCACCCCAGTTGTTTCTCCTTTAAACTTAGCTTTCCTGCATTTACTTCTGTTCAGTCTTTTAAATTTTATGCAATCAAAATTATCCTTTTTTGTTTTCTGTGATCCTCTCTATCCCTTATTTGGATGTCATCTTTTTTTCTATGTGTAGACCTGATAGAGTTTTTTTTCATGTTTCTCTAATTTTTTAATGTAAATTCATAACAGTTACATATGTGCATACATATATACATACATACATGCATATGGAGTTTATCTTTGCAGATCTAAATCCAATTTCTTCCAATTGCTGTCCAATTTTTCTAGCAGTTTTATCAAATAGTAAGTCCATAATCCCAGTACCTGGGATCTATGTATTTATTGAATCCTAAGGAAATAGTACATTTTCTTCTGTGGCCAATTTCTAAAATATTGCTGCCTCTTCTTTTTTCAGTCACTCTCAAGCACTGACCCAGCTCTTGGAAGGTTAGATCTCCCCCAGTAGCCTTCATTGTTTGGCCAGTTTTGTCAAAGAGAGCTTTGTCCTGAGAGAAATTAATTAAGTTGTCACTATAGCTGGTTTATTCTTTTCCATTCTTCTCACACACCTCCTTTCTACTTGGCCAAGTCCACTCTGGGATCCATGAAGGCTGCATTATCTCTGGTAAAAGCATCCATTTCTTCAGTGAAAAAACATGGTGTTTCTTTTCCCATTTGTGATAGAACCAATATCTACCAGGATTCTCTCTTCTATCTCTTCCAACATTAGTCAGACCCTTTTCCCTGAAAGATGATAAAGCTGTTCTAGAGACTGAAGAAGAAGAGGTAGCCAATGACTATTATATTACAGGTACATTATGGTAACAATTCCTTTGATGTAGAGGTTGGATTAAAAGACCGTTGAGGTCTCTTCTAATTCTCAAATTCTGTGACTCTATAATTCACCAGTCACTACTACAATCACTACTTTGTGATTTTGTAACTGATTTCATTTTATTGTTGTTATTTGTTTTACTAATGACAAGTAGAGGTAGCATAATAATATGGACAGAACCCTAGATTGGAAGGTAAAAACACATATTTTTCTTGGTTCCTTCATTTAGGATTATAGGATCATAGATGAGGAAAGAGGGTTACAGTCACCCAGATAATTGTCAGAAAGGATTTTAACCTGGGTCTTTCTAACTCCAAATCAAGTGCTTTATCCATTACCTCTGCTTTTATTTCCTAGTATGACCTTAGGCAAACTTTTCTGTATCAGAGTCTGTTTCCCCATTTATAATGAGAGGATAATAATATTAAATCTACCTTGTGGTGCTGTCATAAGAATTAGTGAGATCAGGTAGGAACATTATAATGATTATTACTTGTAGTAGGACCGTTATATTCAAAGTGTTTTGAAAACTAAAATGTGCTATGTCAAAATAAAGTATGATTGTCATCATAAGCAGGACGCCTGCCTGGGCTCCAGAGCCATAGCAGTCACAGCTGTTAGCAAAGTGTTCTCATTAGGAGGGTCTGGTTTCTGCTAGCTTGGCGCCATGCCTGCCTGGGGCCCAGGGGTCTGTCAGCACTAAGAAGTGATTTATGCACAGGCCTGTATCATTCCTGTGGGGGGCCAGTGCCTGGAGAATCAGGTTTCCCCAGCAATAGATAGATATTACCTCTACCCGGGGCAAAAGAGCCCAGACTGTTGCCTGACCTTGTGGTAGTGGGATGCTCCAGAGAAGAAGCCAGTTCTAACTTTGTGATTAGAGAATTGAAGTTTAACACACCTTTTAGAGTCCATCCCGATGAAAAGCAACATACAAGAGTCTTAGAAAGTATGCTAGGCTTGAAAACAGAAAAAAATCTGGATTTACATCCTAATGACAAGATGTATAGTCCCAGAAAAATCTACTCACTTCAATTTCTTTATCTGAAAAATGTGTATAATTCTTTTAGAGCTGGAAAAACGCCTAGAAGTCATCTAATTCAACCTCTCTTATTTTATAGATGGGGAAACTGAGGTTCAGAAAGGTTGTCAGTGATTTTCCCTAAGTAATAAGTGACAAAGCAGAAATTTGAACATAGATTCTCTGATTCCAAATATAATTAGTTTTTACTTCTTTGTACTACCCTGACTAGAAAATGAGTAAAATTCATATGTTCCCATGACCTAATTCCTCTATCTATTAGATAATAGATCTATTATCATCTCTGTTATTACGGAGGCCCCTCTCCCCAAGACTGAGCCCAATCAATGTAAACCTAGAACTTTAATAAGGCACTATGGATTACATAATAGAAGCAACATCTCTACAATGGGAATTATTTGAAAGAAAATAAATATATATAATTTTTCATCAAAACATAACCTTAATTGTAGATCACTGAAATTTTATATAAGTCAGGCTTGAGGAAAAAGTTCAACTTCAATTTCTATTCCTTTATATGCTTTGTTTCCTCAATGAGATCATAAACTCCTTGAAGACAAGGCCTCCCCTAGAGGACTAGCATAATGTGAAGCCCTATCAAAAGGATTTAATAAATTCTCTTTGAATTGAATTAAACTAAACTGAATTGAATTCAGAAGGGAAACTGCAGCTATATTCTTGGATTCCTGACATTAATTTTCAATGTAGCCTTCAAAAGCCTATAACCTTTCTAGGCTTCCCCGCCTATTTATAAAATGGGATTAACATTTTCTGCTACTAAGAAAGGGTGTATGTACAAGCGTCAACAATATCCTGAAGGATTATAGTCTCTTTGAAATGATTTCAAAGGTTGGGTCTCATTTTTGGTTTTCTGACAGCTCTGATGAGAGAGCCCTGGGAATGATATGTTCAGATCAGGCTTATGCTTTAGAAGGCAAAGTCATGAACCAGGAGTACATTATACAATAAAAACAACATTGTAAAGACAAGCAAATTTGAAAATGAAGGAACTAAGCATGGTTTCAGAGGACTAGTGATGAAGCCATGTGACCCAAATCTGACAGCGAGGGGGTAGACACAGGGTACAGATTGAGACATATAGTTTTTGACATAAACAATATAAGAATTTGTTTTGTTGTTGTTTTGTTGAACAAGTCATATTTGCTATAAGGGTTTTCTTTTTTTTCCTCCCAAAGGGATAAAAGGGAAAGAAAATAGATTTCTGTTCACTGAAAAAAAAATTATTTTAAAAGAAAGCAATTGTATTTTGAACGTTATGGTAGATGGAATCTTCCTCTGTGGCTGTATGTTATAAAACAAAATTTCTATTTGATTCATTATTAATACTATTACTATTATGGTTGATCAGAGCTGAGAATTAAGAAAGTTAAGATCATAGAATGGCATCCTGTATTTGTGAGATTTAAAGCTAAGCAGACCTTTGCCATCATTTTGTCAAAATCTCTCTCTCCTCAACCATTCTTCATTAAAAAAAAACTTTTTAAAAACAATTATGTACTTGAAAAGCATCATTAAACATGAATATTTCTACCTCCCCTCTCTTTTTTCCCTACAGGTGAAGAAACTGAAGCCCATAGAAATTAAAGGACTTGTTCAATGTCTTCCAAGAAGAAATACATTTGAATCCAAATCCTCTGTCTGCAAATACAGTGCTCTTTCCAATATATTACAATGCCAGTGAAAAATAATTTACTTTTTAAAAAAGATTTTGTTTTGTTTTGTTCCATAGATTATACTTCGACTCCATTTACATGTCCTGAAAATAATAAAAGCTGGTTGAATTGAAGAGAATCTCCTATATGTGCTTTTATTTTGAAAGTACCCCAATAGAGAGAGCATGGATTCCCATTGGAAAATAAACAATATGCAGTCTTTGTGCTAGATAATTCTTGAAAGCATAAAATGTTAGACAGGAGAGGGATCATAGAGATTGTCACCTCAACTCCCTTGATTGTACAATTGGGGAAACTGAGGCTCAGAGAAGCTTATCCAATGGCTCTTGAAGTCAGTTGTTGCCAAAGCTAGTATTCAGGTTCACTACCACCCGGTTTGGTGCTTTTTTCAAAATGACAATAATGAAACCATGATGCCTCTTTATGTACAAAAAGCCCACTTTTATTTCCGTGGTGAAGAGCCAAGTAGAAGTGAGACTCTATTAACCTATCTGACCCGGGCTTTTCGGCTTCTGGTGCTCTGCAGGTGCCGTCGCTCCTTTCTTAGGCTTTGGCAATCTCACTCTGGGCAAGGTGCCAGATCTCAATAGGCAGGAGGGCAGGATGTGGCACCCCTGCCTCCCCCTTTGCAACCTCCTGGCACTCCAGTAGTTAGACAGCCTCAGGGTCACTAGGTGAGTGGAGGGATTGACTAATGGGGAGGATCTGAAGGACTTGAAAGCTTTCTGCTCCATACTCTGCAGTCATCCACAGGGCTCTCTTTGCCTAGGCTTTTAGCAGCTTTCTCAATGTCTGTGTTAGCTAGGTAAAGAGGAAACTTGAGGAGAGAGTAAAAACAGAGGAGGGGGACCAGTCACTTTTTTCTTATGTCCCTCCAGAGAAAGGCCATCAGACTTCTTTCCAGCTCCACTGTCAGTGACTGATTAAGCCAGTTTCCTTTGATTAAGAATATCAGTGTGAGAAAAAAAAAGAATTAACAGAAATGACAGTAACGGGGGATCAGGAACTCTAAGTTCTAATCTAGCCTCATTCATTTGTTTAAAACCCTCTAGTAGTTTAATATAGTCTATGGAGATATTAATCTCTCTTAAAATAAGAGAGATTTGTATTAACTTGTCCCAAGATAATTCAAATAATAGCCTTAAAGCTGGAAGGGATCTCAGATGTCATCTCTCATTTTATAGATGAGAAAAGTGAGACCCAGAGAGACTAAATGGCTTTACCATGGTACATAGGTAGGGACAGAACTGGAATTCAAACCTAAATCCAAATTTGGTGCTCTTTTCATTGTACCAAAAGGCATCTCTAGTACTTTTGGCTTCATTTTTCTAGTTAACCTTCTACCATCTTCCTGAATCCTGTCTCATCTTCTTGGATCCTGAGGAATCGAGGCCTCGTATTTTACAGTAGCTCCAGGTCAAAGCTGTGGTCCTCATGGCTACCTGGACTCCACATTACTTGTTTCCCTAGACTCAGCTTCTCTGGGAGCCAGTCTCTCCTTTGTCTGATAGCAACCCCAAATAAATGCTCAAGAAAGGCTTCCTTACCATCCTTGACTTTATCCCTTCACTCTTCCTGCTTTCTAGTTTTCATGCTTTTATGGCATTCCTGCTTCAGAAAAATTTAAGAGTTCTGATCATTATACACAGGGTAGTCCAGAGGACTATATACATACACATACATATGTCTTTTATGATCAATAAATAGTATATTAAATATAAGTTATAATATGTTTATTTTTATACTAGAAAATAGAAAATTCTCTATATAGCATTTTCATGGAATGCCATTACAAAAGGATTTATGTTGGATAAAGTAAAAGCTGATAAAATTCATAAGCCAAGTAATCAGTCAGTAATTATTTATTAAATGTCTCCTATGTAATCATGTGCTAGGCACTATGCTAAGACCACTAAAGGGAAGCTGTAAAATGAAGGAATTGGCTATATTACCCCTAAGATCCTTAGGAATCTCTAATTCTTATAATACTATAAAATATTTTTGAAGAGTAGTTGCAGATTGCTGCAAGCAAGGGAATCAGTTTGTCAATCAATAAGCATTATTAAATACTTATTATGATCCAAGTATTATGCTAGATGACAAAAAGGAAAAAGTCTTTGCCCTCAAGGTAGTGATATTCTATTAATGACTAAGTTCAGCATCTGTGAACTTCTTATACTCTAGAATCTCAAGGACACTTTTATCTAGGTATGCCTGAAGAACAGGGCTAGGGAGAAAGCTACTCCTTTTTTTAATAAAATGTACAGCATCTCTCACAAATGATCACTTAAACTTCTCTAATGATAGGGAACTTTATATTTTGCACCATCTATTCGCCATGTTCCTTCTCATAGGAGTCTGTGAGGTAGACAAGGAACATCACTTGGTACTTATAAATCTTAGCAAGATACCTTCAAAAATACATCTTCTCTCAGAAAGCTATAATTGTTGTCTTTCCACTTATTTAGGTCAAAATTATATATTTCTGTTTTTTCTTTGTTTCTATGTCCACCTTTGGCACCAAACAGAACAAGATGGATCTCCTTGCTATATCTATCAAATATTTGAAGAAAGATATTATATTTCTTTAAGTTTTACTTAAATATGAGTTCCTACCCCCTACCTCCCACCCTATGTTTCCTCTTCTGCTAGATGAATAGGCAGCCTGAAGTAATAGAAAGAAAGAGCTTCCTTACCTGCCTGGTGAGGAAGTTGGGCAAATAAACCAGGTGAACCCTGTCAGGGAATGTAGAGTGGGAGAAGTATTTCAGGCCTACTTGTGGCCCCCTCCTTTTCCCTGGATAGAAATTGGGAGAATGTTTGAGGAGTAAGGATAGGGCTGGATGAATGCTGGTTGTGAGCTGAACTCCATTTTGGAGACCAATTGTTCCTCATGCTGGTAGAGAATGAAAAAAAGAGACCAGAGAGGGAGGAGGCAAAGGAACATAAAAGCATTTTAGCTGCAGAGAAAAAATGGTTTCCTTCCCAAGGAGGACAATGAAATTAGAGGTAATTGTGAGGAGCAAAGATTCAATAAACCCAAGGAGGATGTCAGGTAAGAGGGGCTGTGGGGCTGGCTGGGAAAATTGAACAGCTGTTCCCTGCCAGGGCCCATAATCGCTTGCTGATGCTGCGATTAAATAAACAGGGTCTGGAGTGCTACCAGGGCTGCAGGCTAATGGGGACATCTGGTACTGCTACCTTTGAACTCATCCATGGCTGAAGGAGCCCTGGGCTTCATCATTCACACTGCAGCTCCTACCTGGGTCATTGGGCAATTGGTTGGGGAGAGTCAGAGCTGCTCTAGAAAATGAAGAAAGACAATAAGAGAAGTGACCTATGGAGTTTGATCACCTCACTGTCACCCAGCAGCCCAGTGATAAAGTTTGGGATAATGTCAGTGATCAGGGAAAAGCCCTCATCTATATGGCACAAAAGTAGATCTAGGGAGATGATATTTAATGTGGTTGTTTGAGGCAGTAGAAGAGTAATATCATGACTATTTTTTGAATCAAACATTAGATCATATGATTTGAAAAGAGATTTTGTTGTTGCTGTTGCATTCATTTGATTTTATGGGAAAAATAGAATACTCAAAAAAAGAGCATTTCATCTCTTGTACATATAAGATTAGTATCTCAATAATGAATGATGCTATAAGATAAATTTTGGACATGGCTAGAAAATTTCCATTTGACTATGAGTATTTGTTATGATATCACTTAATCTTCTCTCTCTTTCTCTCTCTCTCTCTTTCTCTCTCTCTCTCTCTCTCTCTCTCTCTCTCTCTCACACACACACACACACACACACACACACACACACACACGCAAAAAGAGAGAGAGAGAAAGAAGAAAAACAAGAAGAAGAAGAAGAAAGAAGAAAAAGAAGAAGAAGAAGAAGAAGAAGAAGAAGAAGAAAAGAAGAAGAGGAGGAGGAGGAGGAGGAGGAGGAGGAGGAGGAGGAGGAGGAGGAGGAGAAAGGGGGGAATGTGACTTCTAGGATATTCATTCTCATCAATCATTACAAAAAAAATTTATAAGAACTTGGCAAAGAATGATACAGCAAAGGAAGGAGACTGGATTTAGATGATTTAATATAGGATCATGGGAAAGCTGAAATAAAACTTCCAATAACTAGTAAATGATCAGTTAGTACTAGTGGTACTTGGAATTATAAAAAGTTTTTACTAGAAAGGATCTTAGCTATAGTATATCTTGTATTCTAACACTCTTATTTTATGGATGAGGAAACTGAGGACCCTGGTCACACAACTAGCAAGGAGAGAAGCCAGGACTAGAATCCAAGCTTTCTGACTCCTGGTTCAATTTTAAACTTAATTAAGATGAACAGATGTTGAGTTCAAATGAAGCAGCTTCCTCTGAGCATTTATATCCCTTCAATGATGATTCTCTCCTTTACTGGATAACAAGGACTGAGAGGTCATATGCTACGTCCACTAAAAGCTCTTTATGCTCAATGATGACAAAAACTGGAGTGCTTTAATTTGTCCACAAAACCAGCAACATAATGACCGTTACCACTTTAAACTGAATCCCCCTAAAGTTGTCATGCAGGAAGCAAGATGTCCCAGCCCATTTCCCTTCCAAGTAACAAACACCTTTCAAAAGAGCCAGCTCTCAATCTCTGCCTGAGATCTGACTGCTGTTAGCTACAATATGGCAGTTTAACAACAAAGATGTAAGAGATGCCTGAAAATAGCTAGGAGCCATTGGCCACATCTCTAGGCTACTACAGAGCCCATTTGATGGCTGACTTTTTTTTATATATCTTCACAACAGACACTCGACGATCAATGTGATCATCCATGCAATGGATCTGATAAGGTCATTAAGAAGTCCATAAACACCTGCTCAGCCATCTGGTGCTTTTCCTCACATGAAGAGGGCCACTCTTTTTCTAAGTTAGAGTGCTAGGATCTCTGAAGATTTCCTGGAGAATGTCAATTACCTTTGGGCCAAAGGCCCCAAGATTTATAAACTATTATACATTTCAGTAATATTCTCTTCCTTCCCCTTTCCCCATTTCCATGTTTCCTTTCTTCTGACTCACCACCTCCAGTCAAGGAAATATTTCAGAATCATAAGATTTAACTTTAAGCCTAAGAGGCAATGCATATATCATGTAACCCAAACCCATAAGTTTACAAATAAAGAAACTGAGCCCCAGAGAAGTAGATGGTCCAAGATCATACACATAGTCTTCTGACTACAAATGTCATGAGTAAAGATGGGAAAGAGGAGAACGAAAATTAGGAGAGGAAAATAGTTCAGTTTTTTTTTCTTCTGGAATATAGAATATATAAAATGTCATTCTGTCAGTTAAAGCTAGAAAGTTAGATTGACCCCAAGTTATACAGAGTTGGACTCTACAGCCATCAATTTTTCACTTAGAGGCATGATATGATCAGAGCAAGGTGTGAGATTACTTCGAATGGATAAGGATAAGAAAAACAAATAGGAGGGTATCAGGAGAGTGAAGCCAAGAAGAAAAAATGAAATAGGAATGGAGTAGTGAGAGTGGTAAGAAATATTAAAGGGATAGAATCAACAGGATTTCAAAACTGATTAGATGTCAGGGTTCAGGGAAAGGAAAGAGTGAAAAATGATGCAGAGCTTAAGTACTTGGTTACTAAATGTATATGAGTACAATAAAAACAGAAATACATTGTTATGACATTTAACTCAATTATTTTTTTCATTTTTCCTGAAATGTTTTATTTGGTCCTCAAAACAACCTTGTGAGATAGAAAGGGTATAATCACTGTATGTTACATATGAGGAAATTGACATATAGAAAGGTTATGTGTCTCTTTTCCTTTTATATAAATAGATCTCTTTTTTTTAAAAAAAAAGTTTTACTGATGTGCTTGGTTTTACATTGCAAATATGTACAGAAAATATTGTAACAGAAAACATTTTAAGTTAAACTAATAGGGAGTAAGATAAAACAAACATTCATTACATAATATTAGCTATTATGTGTGGAAGGCTTTACAAATATCGTCTCATTTGAGCTTCACAATGACTCGGAGAATTATTGCTGTTATTATTCTCATTTTACAATGAAGGAAACTGAAACAAACAGTCAAGTCACTTGCTCAGAATCACATAGCTAGTAAGTGTCTGAGGCCAGATTTGCATTCAGCTCTTCCTGACTCCAGTCCCACTGCTCTGTTCACTGAATCATCTGGCTCCATCTGATTCAGTCATTTGACAAAACACGCATATATTTCACATCAGTAGCAACCTTTCCTTTATTTTTAAAAATTAATCTGTCTTCTTTTCAACAACTGGGGGGGGAAGAAAAACAAATTCTTTGTAACAAATATTCAGACAAGCAAAATAAATACCTTCAATAACTTTATATTACATATATATGTATCTATGTATGTCATAGAATATATGTTTACCCACATATACATATATAGACATACCTGTGTGTGGGTGTGGATGTATATATAATATGTCTCATTCTGCCTCCTAAATCAACCATCTCTGTCATGGATAACTTGTTGCATCTTCAGTTTTGTGGAATCATGAATGCTCACTATATAGATCTTAGTTGTACAGTGTTCAAAGTTATTTGTTTTCAGTGTCATTGTTGTATAAAATAATCTAGTTTTGCTCATTTCACTCATCAATTTATAAAAGTCTTCATTTTTATAATTTTGATATTACAGATAAATTGTTCTTCAGGTTCTGTTTATTTTACTCTGTCTCAGTTCATAAATGGTTTTCTATGTCTTTTTGAAGTTATCTATTTCTTCAATGTTGTATCATATTTACAGACGACAACTTATTCAGCCATTCCTCCATTGCTAGATTTCAGTTAATTGATATAGAGAGGTAGTAAGTCTTCTTGATCTTTAAATAAATAGACCTTTCATTCACAGGTCTTCTTTTGTGCCATTTTCCCTTTTTAAAAAGGGAAAGAGCTTAAGTCACACATTTTCCTGTTTTTGCAAGGGAAGGCTAGACTAGAGTTTATTTCAAACAATCAAAATTCACTTGTCAAGGCATCAAAGCAGAAATTTTTCATCCTCATGATATTACAAGCTCCCCTAGCAATCCACTCACCTCTTATTGGAATGTAAATGCTTAAAATAAAATATGGAGTTGCAACTCTAGGTTCATAGGATTGATTGCATGGGAATCTCTCCTCCTCTGTGACTGAGAGACAGATGAGAGTTGGTAAGATCTGAAGAAAAGAAAAATCCCATTTTTCTGGCTTCTAGCTTCAAAATAAAAGATGTAGCAGAGGGGTAGTTAGGTACATTTTCCTGCTAATGAAAAGACAGAATGTGTGGAACTGGAATCCAGATGACTGCAATGTTAGCCATGGTGGCCTCAAGTAAGTCACTTAGCTTGTTATCAAGGAAAAAAAAAACTTCTTAACAGTGAAAGCTATCCATAAGTTTGAAAAGATTTCCTCTGGTGGAATGGGTTGATGAGACCAATTTTTTCCAACAGTCATGAAGCTAGCTGTAGCAAACATTGTGAGTGCTTACAGTGATTCTCAAAGTCTGGTCCAGAGCATCCTGGGAATCTCTGAAATCCTTTCAGAGAGTCTACAAATTCATAATTAGTTTTTATTTTTAATGTGATCAATATCTATAACTATAAACCACATAAACAAAAACTCTTTGGACAGATCCTCAATCATTTTTAATAGGATAAAGATATTGAGAACAAAAGTTTGAGGACCACTGGCTTAGCACTTGGTCAAACAATGAAAATGACAAGGTCATCCACTGAATCCAGAGCCATTGCCAGTCATCCTGACTTTTGTCTTACCACTGCCCTTTAATGAATTTGAAAGAGAGACTGAGGTTGATGACTGTAGCTCTGTCTCACATAAATCCAATTCACTCAAAAGTAAAGATATCACCCCATAATGTCACTTGTCCTCTTCAAAACTGAAAAACAAACCAAAACAAATATCCATAAGTAGATGGCTCTTCTCAACAATGCAGTGATTCAAGTCAATTCCAATAGACCTGGAATGGAAAATTCCAATCACATCCCAAGAGAGAACTATAAAAACTGAATGTAGATTGAAGCATAGTATTATTATCTTTTTGTTTGTTTATTTCTCATTTTTTTCTTTTGGTCTGATTTTTCTTATACAATATGACAATATGAAAATATGTTTAAAAGGACTGCACATATTTAACCTATATTAGGTTTCTTGATGTCTTGGAAAGTGGGGAAGCAAGAGAGGGAGAAAGAAAAATTTAGAACATAGTCATACAAAAATGAGTGTCAAAAACTATCTTTATATGGATTTAGAAAAACAAAATACTATTGAATGTTTTTAATACATAAATAGAATGGGTTGCCATTGGTGGCAATGAGTGTCCTGGCATTAAAGGTCAATCAGCAGAAGCCAGGTTACCATTTTACAAGGATTTTGCTATGGACATTCTTTTTCTGATATTGATTGGATTAAACCTTATAAATATTAAATCTTATAGCTTACCAGATAGGTCTTTAAAGAAGAAAGGAATTTATTACTAAACAAAAATAGAGATCATTGTGAAATACAAAATGGATAATTTTAATTACATTTAAAGTCCATGAAGCAATAATATCTACAAGCAAAATGTATCAAATCAACAAAATGAGCATTACTTGATAATGTTCTTCATCTTATATTAAAAATTATTACAAAAGCAAAACCAATGTAACTAGGATTAGGGAAAAAAAGCAAAAAGATGGGAAACAATTTTTATAGCCAATGTTTCTAATAAAGGCCTCATTCTAAAATATATGCAGAACTGAGTCAAATTTATAAGAATATAAGTCATTGCCAATTCATAAATGGTCAAAGAATATAACAACTGTTATAAAAATTGACAAAGGCAATTGTCAGATGAAGAAATTAAAGCTATCTATAGTCACATAAAAATGCTCTAAATAACTATTGATTAGAGAAATGCAAATTAAAACAACTCTGAAGTACCACCTATAGCTATCAGATTGGCTAATAAAACAGAAAAAAAAAAGATAAATGTTGGAGGGAATATGGGAAAAGCGGTTCCCCAATGCACTATTAATAGAGTTATGAATTAATACAAATCATTCTGGAGAACAATTTGGAACTATGTCCAAAGGACTATAAAACTGTAATCCCTTTGATCCAGCAATACCACTACTAGGTCTGTATACCAAAAAGATCATTAAAAAGGGAAAAGAATGTTTATATATTTATACAGCTCTTTTTGTGGCGGCAAAGTATTGGAAACTGAGGGGATGCCCATCAATTGGGGAATGTCTGAATAAATTGTGATTCATGAATGTAATGGAAGACTATTGTTCCATATGAAATGATGAACCGGCAGATTTCAGAAAAACATAGAAAGAGTTATATGAACTGATGCTGAGTAAAGTGAGAAGAACCAGGAAAACATTATACAAAGTAACAGAAATATTGAGTGAAGATCAACTATAAAATGATCTAATACAATTCCAAAAGACTTAAGATGGAAAATCCCATCCACATTCAGAGAAAGAACATGGAATCTGAATGCAAATCAACATTCTATTTCCACTTCTTTAAAAAATTTTTTTTTTCTTTCTTGTGGATTTTCCCTTTTGTCCTGATTATTCTTTCATGTTTAACATGATTACATATATATGTGTGTGTGTGTGTGTGTAATTATATATATGTATATGTATATTATATATATATATATATATACACATAGAGAGAGACAGACAGACAGACAGACAGAGCACTTATATCACATTGTTGTCTTGGGAAAGGAGAAGGTAAGAGGCAGGGAGAAAAAAATTGGAACTCAAAATCTTACAAAAAATAACTGTTCAAAACTATCTTTACATGTAATTGAAAAAATACTACTAAGTGAAAAATTATACAATTTTGTGATTCCAAATTAAGTAACTTGTACAAGATCACATGTGATTTGTGACTAAGTGACTGAGCTGAGATTTTGACTCAGGTTCTCTGACTCCAATACAGTCCTTTTTCTAATATATCATGCTATTATTCCCATTTTGAAGCTAAGAAGCTCAATGTCTTACTAAGGGTTTTACAAAAAGGACAATTAGGTTTTGAATTCAAGTCCTTCTATTAAATTTAACATATTTTCTATTGTACCACACTGCCTCCCAAGATACTTATGACTTTTTATTTCTAGGCCTTCCAAACTTATACCCACAAAATGATTTCATATGCCACAGCCCTTGGAAGTAGTCTACAAAGCACTCAGCTCAGATCTGGATATGTTGTCAATGTAGAGTTAGCCTAATATCGGGAACTCAAATGAACTTCAAATCTGGGTTCTGATTGCATCTATCTACTAAGTCTCTCTGTGGTGAAACAATCTCCTTTGTAAAGGACTTAGAAAGCTGAAAAGCTTGGAAAGAACTATATGAACTGATGCTAAGTGAAGTGAGCAGAACCAGAAGAACATTGTACACAGTAATAACAACATTATGTGATGACCAACTATGATGGATTTAGCTCTTCTCAACAATACAATGATCCAAGATAATTCAATAGATTTGGGATAGAAAATGTCATCTACATCCAGAGAAAGAATTATGGAGACTGAATATGGATTAAAGCATACTATTTTCACCTTTTTATTGTTTGCTTTTTTCTCGAAGTTTTTATCTTTTGTTCTGATTTTTCTTTTACAATATGATGAATATGAAAATATGTTTAAAAGGATTATACACATACAACCTATACCAGATTGCTTGCTATCTTGGGGAGGGGGGAAGTAAAAGAGAGGAGAAAAAATTCTAACTCAAAATATTATGAAAATTAATGTTGAAAACTATCTTTACATGTAATTGAAACACAAAAATACTATTGAAATATACTATATGAGGATCAATTCTGTTGGAAGTGGCTATCTTTGGCAATGAGAGGATCCAAATCAGTTCCAATTGGTCAGTGATGAACAGAAGCAGCTACACTCAGCAAAAGAACACTGGGAAATGAGTGTGGACCACAACATAGCATTTGCACTCTTTCTGTTATTGTGTGCTTGCATTTTTGTTTTTCTTCTCAGGTTATTTTTACCTTCCTTCTTGTGCAACAAGATAACTATATAAATATGTATACATATATTGTGTTTAACACATACTTTAACATGTTTAACATGTATGGGACTGCCTGCCATCTAAGGGAGGGGGGTGGAGAGAAGGAGGGGAAAAGTTTGAACAGAAGTTTTTGCAAGAGTCAATGTTGAAAAATTATCCATGCATATGTTTTGTCAATAAAAAGCTATAATAAAAAAGAATACTATTGAAATTTAAAAAATTATAAAGGATGAAGGTTCAAAGAATACCTTGAATGAAATGATTAGACAACCCATGAAGAAATAATATGCATAAAAGTAATCACCAATATTTTTCTTAAATACATGAAATGGTTATGCAGCTCTTAAGATTTGCAAAGGTCTTTATCCTACTTGATCCTCCCATTAATCTGGTTGTTTAGGTATACAGGTATTGTTTGTTTGTTTGTTTTCTGAGGCAATTTAGTTTAAGTGACTTGCTCAGAGTCACACAACAGCTAGGAAATGTTAAGTGTCTGAGACCAAATTTGAACTCAGATCCTCCTGACTTCAGGGCTGGTACTCTATCCACTGCACTACCTAGCTGCTCCTAGGCAAGTATTGTTAATCCTACAGAGAAGGAAACTAAGGCTTAGGAGAATTAAGTGACTTGCCCCAAAAATTACATGGCTTGTAAATATTAAGAGCGGGATTAAAAACCCAGCTTTCTTGAGTTCAGATCCAGTAATCAGTACCATACTACTCTCCTCTAAGGAAGAACTGAGCTGATGACTACCAAGTCAAATGAAAAAGAAGTAACAAGACCTCACAAATAGGTATTACGAGTCTATCTACTGGAGTTAGCAAGAGCAATTCTCTCTCACTAAAAAAAAAGCATTTCCAGAGGCTATAATGCTTTAGGTCTATCTCCTAGCAAATGTGACCAAATATTTCATTCTCTGCTAGTATAGCTTTTTCATTGCTTCTGTGGATAAATTTTATTATTTCTTAATATCCAATGTAAATTAATATAAAGCAGATTGAAAGACCCCAAAGATACAAATGATGAAAAGTTTTTGTACAAACAAAACTAATGCAGACAAGATTAGAAGGGAAGCAATAAATTGGGAAAACATTTTTACATTTAAGGTTTCTGATAAAGACCTCATTTCTAAAATATATAGAGAATTGACTCAAATTTATAAGAATTCAAGCCATTCTCCAATTGATAAATGGGCAAAGTATATGAACAAATAATTTTCAGATGAAGAAATTAAAATCATTTCTAGTCACATGAAAAGATACTCTAAATCGCTATTGATCAGAGAAATGCAAATTAAGACAATTGTCTACACACCTCTCAAATTGGCTAAAATGACAGGAAAAGATAATGACAAATGTTGGAGGGGATGTGGGAAAACTGGGACACTAATACATTGTTGATGGAACTGCGGATGGATCCAGCTATTTTGGAGAACAATTTGGAACTATGCCCAAAAAGTTATCAAATTGTGCATACCCTTTAATCCAGCAGTGTTTCTACTGGGCTTGTATCCCAAAAAGATCTTAAAGGAGAGAAAGGGACCCACATATACCAAAATGTTTGTGATAGCCCTTTTTATAGTGACAAGAAACTGGATGCCCATCAGTTGGAAAATGCTGAATAAGTTATGGCATATGAATGTTATGGAATATTATTATACTATAAGAAATGATCAGCATGATGATTTTAGAAAGGCCTGGGGAGACTTATGTGAACTGATGCTAACTGAAGTGAGCAGAACCAGGAGATCACTATACATGGCAACAAGAAGATTATATGATGATCAATTCTGATGGACATGGCTTTTTCCAAGAAGGAGATTATTAAGACCAATTCCAATAATCTTGTGAGGAAGAGAGCCATCTACACCCAGAGAGAGGACTGTGGGAACTGAGTCTGGACCACAACACAATTTTTTCATTCTTTCTGTTGTTTGCTTGCATTTTGTTTTTTCTTGGTTTTTTATTCCTTTTTGATCTAATTTTTCTTGTACAGCAAGATAGTTGTATAAATATGTATGCATATTTTAGATTTTACATGTATTTTTACCATGTTTAGCATATATTGGATTACCTGCCATCTAGGGGAGGGAGTAAGGGGAAGAAGGGGAAAATTTGGAACAGAAGGTTTTGCAAGGGTCAATGTTGAAAAATGACCCATGCATATATATATATATATATAACTTTTTATT